>NW_027666708.1:7500-10000 GCF_963457725.1 Sprattus sprattus | reverse complement strand
GTTTCGGTTTCAGTATTTCAACGTGAATGAGAGGGAGCACAAGAACTGAGCGTGTAGCAGCGATTATCATATCATAGACATATATGATGCATGTATGTCTGTGGGCAGGATCTCAAGCATGTGCAAAAGTTGTTGTTGTCCGGTTGAAATCTAGATTCTACATGCGCGCCTAGTCCGATTCCCAGCGCAATCCGATCGTGTATCCAGGGGTCTACATCGGAGTCCAGTCAAGTTGGACACAGGAAATCGAGATTTGGGGAGACACATGAATCGGATCTTCGATTTAAAATTAAATTGAGAAAGAGAAAGAGAGAGAGAGAGAGAGAGAGATGAGGAAAGAAGCATACATCATTCATGGCCTACTGAAGAAGCTGTGTGATTCTTTCTCTCTTTCTAGGAAAGAAAGCAGATCCAACTCTGGACCTTAAATCCACTAACACTTCAGATGTGTCCCGTCAGACGTGTCCCTCCAGTCTATTAATGCTCAACGCTCCACACACACACACACACACACACACACACACACACACACACACACACACACACACACACACACACACACACACACACACACACACACACACACACACACACACACACACACACACACACACACACACACACTGTGCCCTCCTCCTCCAGTCTATTCATGCTCAACACTCCACACACACACACACACACACACACACACACACTCTCCTCCTCCTCCTCCAGTCTAGTACTCCTCCATATGGCCAGCTCCGTCATGTCCAATCACAATGTCTGAGTACACAACTCCGTCTTGTCCAATCACAATGTTTAAATACTAGGGCTGTGAAATGATTAAAATTTTGTATCAAATTAATCACAGGTTTCTGTGGATTAATCATGATTAATCACATATTTTTATCTGTATATTTTTGTGAGAAAAAGATGTATGAGAAAAGACGGATATATACATTTTAAATGTTTTTTTTTTTTATTCATAAAAAAACTAAAATAATAGTGCTACAAATGCTGCAAAGCAATAATCTTTGCTATTCCATATTCGACATTAATACATCTAAAATGATGATCCTTATGTAATGATATGGCTTATCAAATCACCGGTTATTGCTCTCGGGTTGTGCCTTATGCATACTGTTGTGCTCTGTAATACTGTTCTATATTGTGCTACCACTAGGAGGCACTGTTCCGCATTCAATCCTAGCTAACTTACGTACATAGAGCAGAAGAAAAGTGAACCTCAATGCTACCAGTCACGTACTTTCATGCTGCTGTGCTGACAGTTCTCAGTAAAGAGTGTTAATATCATCCTGCTTTTCGTTATTCTGAAGCTTCACTACACCACACATACCTTGGGATACCCAGGAGCAGGTTGCCCGTTTACAAAATGCTACAAAGATTAAAATAAAAAAAAGTTCATAATGGCCTTTTGGGACGTTTTGTTCAAGATTGATACAGTATATTAAGCTAGCTCTTTTGCTATCGCTAGCTAAGATAGCTAAGTGTGCAACCTTACAGACGGTAACATTAACATTTTATTTGAACATTAACACATTTGTTGGAGAGACTAGTTATGTACTTGTAGTCGTTATAATACTAGTTGACATGAACCATAACTGCTTGGGGGGTGTTCTCTCAACTAGATAGTTAGCTAGATAGCATAGCTAGTTCGCTAGCTGGTAAGCTCAAGAAGCTTAATTTACTTTGGAGCAGACATGTGTGTTTGTGATCTTTGATACATTGAGTTGGGAGCGGGGTCTCCCACACTGTTAAATCCACAGCGGGCTCATTTCCTCCTTTGTTTTGGGCTTTAGAAATGCGGAAAAAAACGACGTGTCGCTCTAAAATCTCAGGGTACCTTGTGTCAGATCTACAAGTCCCGTATGAACACCGTTTCACCATGCTCATCAGACCTCGAGGTTGTCTGACCCTCTTATTTTATATTAGTAGAGGTTGCTCAGGTAGGATTGGACGAGGGCCGTTCTAGGGAGGAGTTTGTTGGAAGCTCATTCGGCACATGCGTTAAATGAGTTAAAAAAATGTACGGATTAATCCTGTAAATTAATCATAACGCGTTAACGCGTTATTTTTCACAGCTCTATTAAATACACAACTCCGTCTTGTCCAATCAGAATATTGATGTATCCAACTCAGTCTTGGCCAATCAGAATGTTTGAGTACACAACTCCGTCTTGTCCAATCACAATTTTTAGGTACCCAACTCCGTCTTGTCCAATCACAATGTCTGACTACACAACTTCGTCTTGTTTTGGGTGAACCGAAGTCTGTAAAACACTCCATCTAGAAGCTGGACAAGAGAGCCGTCACAGAAATACTCTATCTGGTCTGGTTCACCCCAGAGCCAACCCAGCGGAGAAACATCAGACCTCACCTCTGCAACAAAGACATCTGTGGCCATGGCACGGAACAGCACACGCCACTGAAGATCACTGAAGGTCTCTGAAGCGTTTGGAACAGGACTTTTAAACAGCATCCTCCACTGAAGGTCACTGAA
>NW_027666709.1:2500-10000 GCF_963457725.1 Sprattus sprattus | reverse complement strand
CTTTTTGAAGCAAAACCGCAAAGAGTTTTCTTACAACCAGGTCATTACTATAGATATAATAATAATAATTGTCTGTTTTCCATTCATATTCACTTTCTTCATCTCTACTGTCTCAAGTCATCTCTTTATTCATTCCCTTGCTGTCTGTCAGTGTCTCCTGCTTTTCCTCCCTCCCTCTTTCTCCTCTTCTCTGTGTGCTGATCATAATAAGACATGTGGTCTGATGGTGTGGAGGAGTAGGAGGATGATTGACTGTGTGAAGCTGGAGTGTGTTGGTCTGGTGTAGAACAGCTCATTTGTGACGCACGTCCATTCAGCAGCGTCCCTCTCTCTTTTTATAGAGTGGGATTGCTGCCGCCCCGCAGCCTGCTGTACACAAACCCACACACACACACACACACGCACACACACACACACACACACAAAACTGTCTGACAACACACGCCTAAGCCACTGATGAGTTACTGATGGAGCCACGTCACTGACCTCCTCCTGTTTGGGGGTTTGTTGTCTGCTGAAGAGGCCTCAGGTCTGGGAGTCGGGCTCTGGATCATCTGCTGGTGTCGCTGGAAGTGGCCATGTTCCTGGCTTGCTGGGGCTCCTATGTTGTTGGGCGCTTGCCTGAGATTCATCGTGTTGTTGTCGTTGTACCGCTAGCTGCTCATGAGGCAGATTTTTGGAGCACTTTTTGTGCCTCTAACCCCCCCCCCCCCCCCCACACTCCTCTCTCAAATCCTCTCCCCTCCTCCTCCCACCTCCTCCCTTGTGGTCATGCTGAATGCTAAAAGGGTTTATTCCAACCCTCCAAAAACACAAACTGCTGTTTTTTCCCCCCTCCGACCTAACCTGCGTCATACATGCCGTGTGGTGAAAGATGGAATTCACGGCCTTACGACCTCACAGATTTATGTGTTTCGTTGTGTTTGACCGTCACTCAGTCCTCAAGACGTAATGAATGAACTTACACTGGCACACCCACATAATGCTTACGTTGTTTAATAAATAAGCTGATTCAGCTTTGAACAGCCAAGGTCTTAATTTTTTTAATCTATAAAATAATGTAATATCTCTACAATAGATATGTGCATATGTTTTTCTTTTCTTCGTATCACCTTAAAAGGGTCAGCCCTTTCATTTTAGTGATACCATCTTTAAAGTGCTTGCCCTTTCATTTCAGTGATATCATCTTAAAAGTTCTTCTTTTTTCACGGTTTTGAGCACATGGAAGGACAAACTGCTGTATAATGGAACAGCCATTCCCTTATCACAGCATATCCACTATCAAAGCCTGTTTTACTAGTCAAGATGCTCTTAGTGAGAGCTCCAACATTAATACATTTAGCTTGTTTGTGTAATAATCCACTATCCCCCTCTATAGATGTGCATATTCATGTTTTGTATTAGGGGGTTCATGCGGTTTACAGAGATCAAACGAGCCAAACCCAATCTGAGCAAACACTATGGAGATCCACTGAAACTGATAGTTTTGCGATAATGCTAATATTGTGAGGCACTGACCCAACTTGGGTCCTTGTTACTTTTTATAGTAACAGATCCGCTGATTTGTGAGTAACAGAAATGGTCTAAACACTGGTCGGCTGATTTCCATCTCTCTGTTCTCCTGTCCACACAGGTGTGCGACCTGTCCTTCAGTCTGAAGAAGATGTTGATCAGGCACAAGCTCACCCACAACCCCAACAGGCCCATGGCCGAGTGCTCGCTCTGCCACAAGAAGTTCACCAGAAACGACTACCTCAAGGTGCACATGGAAAACGTCCACGGCGAGACCGAAGGCTAGCCATCCTCAGGCAGCATCAACGAAATCGGGCCAAAGTCAAAAAACACACAAACCATAAAAGACAACATGTAAACAATACAACAACATAATGAGAGCCCTCAGCAGTGATATTGACAAAGACATGGCTATTGTGCAAAATCTTAACATCGAAATGCTACCAAAGCTTTGTCACTATGCAGCCGTGCTTTGCTTTGATTTGATTTGCTTTGCTGTGTTTCAGACTTTCTAGTCTGCATTGTTGTGCAGTGAAATGGTCTCATGAAATGGCAAAGGGAGATGGTATACACTATACAGTATGTTACCACCACTATACTGTACCAGATATTATGTACTGTATAAGGGAACCAACTGTGAAAGAGTAGACATTCAATTAGCTGATGCTATGGCAGCCACAATCAGTAAAGCTCCTCTACCCCTCTGTGAGTGTACACAGGATAGATTAGACTCTTATGGTGGCAAAAGATAGCGTAATGTCCTTTGCACAAGGGCTGCATAAGATTTGGTCAGTGACTGTATGAATGTGTAGGATTCATGGGACACTGGTGTAGTATGAGCAGGGACTAAAACAAACTATATGTGGTCCATCACATTTATCAGGCCGGCATGTTGTGTCATCAATGGACAAGATTTATGTTATAATTGAGCTGCATTCACTGCTAGACTTGTAGACTATGTTATTACTGTAATCTGATGCAGTGCTCTTTTCAATGTATGATACATACTGTGCATTCCAGTCAGTCATTATAATGTGTCGTTTACGGTTTACTGTAGTATGCATTGTAATGTTAAATGCAATATTTTGTATTTTTAACTCAAAACAAATTGTGTATGTTTCTCGCTCACAATACATTGCTAGAGCCTCTTTTATACATATTATATTTGTTTATATATATATTTTTATACATTCCAAATGTATTACATATTCAACAATTGTTTGTTGTATTGTTGTATTGTTTACAGAACAAGTTTGGTAATCTGGATAGTAAAGTTAACTATATTTACAATTGCAATCTGTACACTTCTTTTCAAATGTATTTTTTGTGGTCATTTTATAATGTTGTTTCCAGAGATGGGATTGGGTGGGTGTGGATTCCATTTCATGGATGTGCAAAAACTCTTCCTAAGTGAAAACTTCCCCGACCGTCGGCAGCTCTTCTGGGACTGTGGTAATTGCATTGAAGAACTTCCTCGTTTCTTGAACTTCCGCGCACAAAAAACCACATTGCTTTCTAAAGAGGCTATTTGCTTTGTTAATTACAATCATGTGGAACTTGCTAAGCTGTTGATGCTGGCAGTGGGAAACGCTTTGAAAACGTTGATTAAAAGCGCCAACTGCAGCGCTGTTACTTCGGCTTTCATTCTGGGGCTTGGGAGGCTACTGCAAGTGTTGTCTAATTAAAGCTTTCCTCTCATGCTCTCAGCCATCACTTCTCTCCCTTCTAAAGATGGCCACCATAGGCTTTTTCCTCTCCCCTCCTCTCCTCTCCTCTCATCTCCTCTCTCCTCCTTTCATGTGAATGTAGCTATCATGGTTCGTATTATGAGAGCTTTCCATATTAGTAGCAGGCGTTAGTCATGAATTGGATGGTTGTATTAAGCCAGCTGGCTTCATTTAGGGATTTTCAACTTGGCCTGTTGAGACAGAGCCGAGATGGAGGTGACAGTAGCATCAAACCCAAGGGTCTGGAAAGGCAAAGGCCCTCGCTTTATGGAAGAGAACTAAGAGAATGGGGCACAGGACGTGAAGAGTGCTGATTACCATGGCAACTAAGTTTGGAATGGACCTGTTCCACTGTATGTTCTGTTCTGTTCCAGACCTGTTCTGTTCTACATCTGTTCCGTCACAGGTCTGTTCCATTCCATTCTTCTTCTTCTTTGATTCTGCTCTAGAATTAGCTGCTCTTTGGCGAATGGTAACCCAGGTCACCCACGAGTGTAAAGCAAAAAAAACAGGCCAAAAAAGTTCACCTAACCAGTATGAAGAGGTGCCATGAATTGACATTTTCATTTTCACGCTTCATGTATTGTGCTCTGTTCCGTTTGACTTCACCTCTCTCTCATTCTCCGTTCCATCCTGCTACCTCCTAAGCTAGTCCATCTGTTATCATCTGCGTGCCCCACCCAGCTTGCCCTTTCCATTCTCTCTGTGGTTCAACATCCTCCTCCTTCTCCTCCTCCTCCTCCTTCTCCTCCTCCCCCCGCTTCCTCCCTCTGGTTACATCTGACATACTGTAGGTATGCCGCTAGGTAATGTCTCACAAATGTCTCGGTTACGCGTCAGAAATGTCTCATCTCACATATATATCTCGCTGCATTTGCATCAGCGCAGTGGAGAAGGTTTATGATGTGCTACGCTGTCTCTTTGTGTGAAGCTATCTCATTGACCCTGAGTATGAGTCAGCTCTGCATGTGTAGTTAGCATGTGGGTCTCTGTGTTGCACATCGCAGCCATGGACTTTCCCACAGTCCCTGTGGTCGTCTGATGAGTGGCTTTGGTTGGGAGGCGTAGCCTTTGTAACACCCCCACCACCACTACAGACATCCCAACCCAACCCCCCCATGCCCTTTGCCTGGTAGCTGGGGTAACAGCGGCAGCGTCCGGGGCGTGGTCGAGCACACTCGGGCGGTGGGCCGGGGAGCCCACGCTGCCAGCTGTGCCACCACCCGCCCTACGGTGGTGGTCAGTCCGTGGGACTCTCGGTGACGCTCTGGAACATCCGTGGCATTTTTACACGGCACGCCGTAAACAGCGCAGGGCGTGCATGCCTCTGGCCCTGACCCACTGTGGAACCCTCCATTTTAGAACACACGCACACGCACACGCATACAAACACAAACACACAAACACAAACACGCACACACATACACACACACACACATGCAGGCACACAGGGTTTTAAAGTGTGAGCAGGAGCAGACAGTAGGAATTTGTGCCTTCTCGAAAGGTTATTGTGCGTCACTGTCCTCTGTCTGTGCTTGCAGGATTCTTAAGTGCTTTCATATGTTGGTCGCTCGGTCTGTCTGTCTGTCTGTCTGCGTGTTTCTAAATCAGGCTTCAGCCAGTCCCAGCGAGCAATAAAAAATCCTTGTGCTTTTATTGTCATACGTGGCTCTTGTTTCCACTTTCTTTGTCGACACTCCCAACAGCCCTGAGGGCTGTTTTTTTAATTATGGCTGGAATAATAGTAGCATAGGTGCTACTGTGTTTCACCCTGGCATTGTGCAATATACTCTCACCTAAACAGAAGCTTGGGTTTCATTGTGTTTTTTTTTCTGGATGGTTATATATCAATATTACAGTCATTATGGATACTAATAATATCTTCAAGTCTTCCAGCTACTCTGGAGGCTAGTCTAAATGAAAACTATCCATATTGATCACCTTACATGACTCATGATAAACCCTTCCGCTGAACAGGCTGCCCAGATACTCATTAAAAAATACTCCTGGGTTTGGCACCTAGGCCACTCCGAGGTGCTCCTGGACTGGTGGCCTGGGCCTAGGCATGGTATGTGTGATTGTGTGTGTGTGTGTGTGTGTGTGTGTGTGTGTGTGTGTGTGTGATTGTGTGTGTGTGTGGGTGTGTGTGTGTGTTTTTCTAATTACATGGTTGTGCAGGGAGCCCTAGTTTCCTAGTGCTGCAGTGCCCATCTGCTGGTGCGGCCAGACTCACGCCCGCCCGTCCGCTCCCCTGCACCGCAGACCGCCGCCACTCGACCTGCCCCGCCGTGTTTGGCCCCGGTCGCCCCGGCAACAGGTAGTTCTGCAACAGTACTGTGACCAGGGGAATGCAAACCATGGACCCTGTGACAATGTGGCAGTGCAAGCACTAGGTTTAATATGCCCTCTTGTGGAAAGCTCATTTGTGTGTGTGTGTGTGTGTGTGTGTGTGTGTGTGTGTGTGTGTGTGTGTGTGTGTGTGTGTGTGTGTGTGTGTGTGTGTGTGTGTGTGTGTGTGTGTGTGATTGTGTGTGTGTGTGTGTGTATGTGTTTGTTAAAGGGTGTGTACAGATCTGGTAACCTTTTCTCCTCAAGACTATCTGCTTCTGTCCTTGGAACCCAAGGGAGGGGTGCCAGCAGGCTACAAGGTCCAAAACCATCTTGTGGGCTGTAAGAGGATTTAGCAGAAGGAGGCTGGAAAGCAATATAGTAAAGGGAGACTAGTCATGAACGGGTGAGAAAGAAGGAGAGAAAGACGGAGTGAGAGCCCAACATTGCGTGCATTCCTAACAGGTGACCTAGAGCCTCAAGTGGCCAAATGCAGTACTACACCATTGCGCCTTCCTTTGAACACAGTTGTCCTTGTGACACCCATACAGTATGTGTGTGTGTGTATGTGTGTGTGTGTGTGTGCATTTTGTAGGTCCATATCTAAATTACCTGATGGTTTAATCTAATGTTCTGTCTCATAGAGTCCGTGAGAACGGATTTGTTTCAGGTCAGGAACAGAGGGATTATTTCATTTAGAGAAAATTGGAAATGGTACTTATCATTTAAACCTTAAGCAAAGCTGCACACACACACACATTTACAAACACTTAAAAACACACACACACACACACACACACGTGCACACACACATGCACACCCACACTTAGGATATTGACATGGATTGAAATCCTAAAGCTGAATAGAATGCATAACATGTCAGCGAGTATAATCTGATAAATACATACATTAATTTACGAATTCCAAACATGCTCCACTGCATATGCACAAAGAGTGTACCTTTTCACAACCTTCATACTGTGTGGTAGTCATCCTTTTAAGTGTTTAAGTGGTTGAGTGCGTTCCTGAGTCAGAAAACATCTTCTGTCTCTATAAATAAGAGGAAGGCTTGCAGTGCGAGATTGCAGTAGGCGATGCAGAACAAATGGAATGCCTGATGCCAGATAGTTTTCCCACATTGTTCAACCTTCCATGGGGAACAGCCTTGTCAATCAAGTAGGTCAAACCCGTGGCCTAACCCCGCGTCTCAGACAGATTAAGCTGATTGCCCATAAAAGCAGGAATTAAAAGTCACCTCGGGATAAACAGACTTGTAACTTTTTTGTAATCTTTTGCTGTGTTTACGCAAGAACCCCCGCCGCCATAGTTTAAGTCTGAATAGATGGAAACGTAATATCAAACAAGGCGTCCGTAAACTCCCTTAAGCAGTCAACAGAGCCGCACCACCCCAGCCCCAGCCATTGTGTACATGTTCCCACTGCAGAGATGAGATCACTGGCGCGGAGAGTGCGGACCGTAACCCACGGAGTGTGAGGTAAATGTGAGGCTTGTCTTAATCCCTACAAACACACTCTTCTCACTGCGAGGAGCCAGGCAAGTTTGCAGGGATAATGGTAATTGGAGAGGAGAGATGAAAGAGAGAGGGGAGAGGAGAGGGGGAGAGAGATGTGAGTTTGACAGCGAGTGTGACAGAGAGTGAGAAAGAGAGATAGAGAGGAAGAGAGACTATGGGAGTCTAAAGGAGTATCCATGTAGTGTAGAATAACGGTCAGAAGCTCTTTTTTTCTTCGCTACATTCCTCTGAACACATGGTTTTGGTGAATGAATTGTCAAAGTAGGCCTGTCAGTAACACGCTGATCTGAAAAGCCTTTTACAAGTCCAGTGGCGTACAGAGTTGACAGCAGGTACACTTCATAGCCTACATGTGATGTCCTTAGAGGTCTCCACAGGGTTGTCTGCATACACACACAC
>NW_027666711.1:10000-15000 GCF_963457725.1 Sprattus sprattus | reverse complement strand
ACAGTTACTGAAACACAAAACTAAAGCACACATACACAAGCACTGTTTTTTCTAGTTATACCTAAATGTTATTACCAATACGATGGCATATGTAGCAAATATCTTTTAGTGGAGACACACACGCACTCACATAGCAGATACACGTGTATACACATATGCAAAAGTGTGTTCAGCTAGGACAAGCTCTCATTGGCAGTTCTATATGATTAGTGTGCTAGTTAAGAACAATTAGTGAGCGTGCGAACACACACACACACACACACACACACAAGGCAGGGCAAACATAGACATTTTCCTATGACAGTTCTATGGGTGTAATCAGCATAATGACTTGACTATAATATCTTGTTCTGATGCGTGTTAGGGGATTTTAAAAGAATTGGATAATGACACACTAATGAGATAATGTCAGGCTGCTGAGATGTTAACTGTCACTAGGTTTGGGCTTATGACTGATGACAGGAATGAAACAATTACTGCATTTGTCGTCTGTGTGAGTGTGTGTCTGACAGAAAAATACCCATTTTATCGTACAGGCCTTGTCTGCGTGCGTGTGTCTCACAGAATAAACATCCATTTGATCACAGTGATTTTGTGTGCGTGTGTGTGTGTGTGTGTGTCAAAATGTCCATTTGATTTGATTTGTTGTGCTGTGTGTGTATGATAAAAGAATTTCCTTTTGATCAAAGTGTATCTTTAAATGTGTGAGTGTATATGCATGTCAGTGTGTGTACAGTGTGTGTGTGTGTGTGTGTAGTGGGAAAAGGAACACTGTGTTTTATCACTATGGAGGTGATTTAAAGATTTCCGATAAGATTTCCTCTCAACATCCAGCTAGGCTAGAAGCTCCTGCATCTCTCTTACACTTTGAATGACTAGAGGGGACAGTGGTCTACGAACCCATCAAATTAAAAGCTTAACTTCACAAGTTTTATGTACGTTGTATGCTTATGTACATGTATGCTCAATTTGTTACATGCCCTCAATTTGTCCTTGAGGAGAGAGTGGTCTTATAGCACCAGTCAGGGCTCTACAGTGCGAGTATTTCACTCGCATATGCGCCTAAAAATAGGTACGTGCGAACTTGAAAAATTATTTACGAGCACAGTGTGCGAGTGACAGACAGTTGTCAATACAGCGCCAAAAAGTGAAGCATTCCATTGATTTCACATGGAAACAAGTGACAGGGTTGCGACTGATGTGAACATATCAAGATGACGCGCTGAACTTCCTGCAAATGAGAGCGACGATTCGCAACCAATGGGCCAGAGCCATATAAAAAGAGAGTACCGTAAATCCTCAAATAGTGGCTGGGGCTTGTATTTACTTAGGCTGCACAGCGCACCGGCCTTTATTTGGGGCAGGACTTTATTTCTTACTTATCTTCTGTTATAGAATTGAATTATTTAAATAATGGGCATAATTGCAGTAGGCTATGGAATTCATTGCATATGCGTTCAACACTTCCTGCACATCGCGTAACGCTTTAGGTCGGGGTGTCAACGTAAAAAATAAACATCGGAATTATGGTCTCCACTGTCAGTCACGGAGGAAAAGATTTCCAAAGCCTTGAATTAAATCATTTTTCTAGACACTATTATGCTTATCGCGGACTGAAAACATTTATTCAACGAGCTGGTTTGATATCCAGCCTAATTTTCTTTCTACCTCCACCTGCTAGTCGTAGCCTATCGCATTCCTCTCGGGTCAATGTCAAACTTCTTTGCTGCTTTTTCTCCCGAATGTTCTTCAGCAATCAGCATACACCATCTCTTTGAATTTAATATAAAAGTTACGTAAGTCTACTACTGCTTTATGATCCCTTCTGGAAAAAGTAACCTAGCCAACTAAAACGTTACAGATAAACAACAGTAGGCTATACGATACGTGCATTTAGGCTAAACATTCGCCTAGTAGTCGTACGTGGGGAAATTTCTTTTTTTTTTATTGCAAACAGCCCATGAGATTAGCCAACAATATTATATAATATAAATATTAAACATGAGGAGAACATGTATTCTCATATATTTGAATGATAATTCTGTTAATCAAGTATTGCCTTAAATTATTATTTACATTGATTTAATTGGAATTCAGCTGTAGGCATGAGATCTGTATCTTGGAGACTAATTGCATCCACAATTTGGTACTGCAAGCTAGACTACTATGCAGTAGACACAACACAGGAGGTCCCTTGGCCTGAGAAGGGTAGGAGTTTAATGTGGCTATAATATGGAATTTTAAATGTGCCTAAAACTAGACAAAATTGTAATGAGTTTTCGAAAACTAGACTGAAACTAAGAAGGATAACTATGACTAAATGTGACTAAAACTAATATGCATTTTTGTCTTAAGACTGAATCTAAAATATATGCCAAAATGAACACGGAGATAGGGGACCCCATCATCTGCAATTAATTGTTGCTAGCTCTAATCAGATGTACTAACTAGGCTTATAAGAGAAGACTAACTTTGTATGCCAACGAACACCAATAACTAGAACTAATTTGACAGACTATAAACCAATGTGATACACGTGCTCTCTAGCTATACAGTAAAAGTGTTGCTTACGTTAGATACTGAATAATTTGATCAATTTACCATCTAAATTGCTTTGGAATAACTGAACATGAATGGGGTTAAAAGTTGGAAAATACAATGTTTGGAACTATAGGTCGCAAATGAGTATGACATGCTTTGCTTCCGTGTAAAAAAAACCTGCTGTGCTCCTAAATTTCTTTGTGTGCTCCTACATTTTTTCATTTAGGAGCACATGTGCTCCTTGGGAAAAACCTTAGCGTAGAGCCCTGCCAGTCTGAACTGAGCCAGGTCCACTGTAGTTTATGACAGAGGACAGTTAATGACATCAACTGATCGGACTAGGAAATACCTTCTGTCTTTGGTCTAAGTGGACCACTTGGCAGCCATCTTAGGTAAGGCCCAGCCTTACTTTTTGAGCAACGTTGTCAGGCAATCACATGACCAGTTCTGTTTGAATGATCGCAACATGTTCCACAAAGTTGTCCAATATCAAGGGGATGGTGCCCAAACAACACCGCTCAGCCACACCGCCCAAACAACAGCACTCAACAACACCGCTCAACAACACCGCTCAACAACACTGCTCAGCAACACTGCCCAAACAACACTGCTCAACAACACCGCTCAACAACACTGCCCAAACAACACCGCTCAGCAACACTGCCCAAACAACACCGCTCAACAACACCACTCAACAACACTGCTCAGCAACACTGCCCAAACAACACCACTCAACATTACTGCCCAAACAACACTGCCCAAACAACACCGCTCAGCAACACCGCTCAACAACACTGCCCAAACAACACCGCTCAACAACACCACTCAACAACACTGCTCAGCAACACTGCCCAAACAACACCGCTCAGTAACACTGCCCAAACACCGCTCAACAACACCACTCAACAACACCGCACAGCAACACCGCTCAGCAACACCACTCAGCCACACCGCTCAACAACACTGTCCAAACAACACGGCTCAGCAACACCGCTCAACAACACCGCTCAACAACACTGTCCAAACAACACGGCTCAGCAACACCGCTCAACAACACCGCACAGCAACACCGCTCAACAACACTGCTCAGCAACACTGCCCAAACAACACCGCTCAGTAACACTGCCCAAACAACACCACTCAACATTACTGCCCAAACAACACTGCTCAGCCACACCGCCCAAACAACACCGCTCAGCAATACTGCCCAAACAACACTGCCCAAACAACACCGCTAAACAACACCGCTCAACAACACCGCTCAACAACACCGCTCAACAACACCGCTCAACAACACCACTCAGCAACACCGCTCAGCAACACCGCTCAAAAACACTGCTTAACAACACCACTCAGCAGCACTGCCCAAACAACACCGCTTAGCAACACTGCTCAACAACACTGCCCAAACAACACCGCTCAACTACCCCGCTCAGCAACACTGCCCAAACAACACCGCTCAGCAACACCGCTCAGCAACACCGCTCAGCAACACCGCTCAACAACACCGCTCAGCATCACTGCCCAAACAACACCGCTCAGCAACACCGCTCAGCAACACCGCTCAGCATCACTGCCCAAACAACACCGCTCAGCAACACCGCTCAACAACACTGCTCAGCAACACTGCCCAAACAACACCGCTCAGCAACACCACTCAGCAACACCGCTCAACAACACTGCCCAAACAACACCGCTCAGCAACACCGCTCAACAACACCGCTCAACAACACTGCTCAGCAACACTGCCCAAACAACACCGCTCAGCAACACCACTCAGCAAAAGCTGGCCAGAGTAGTACTGCGCTGTAGCTGTCAGTAGGGTTCTTTAGGGCCTTGTACACTAAGGTAGACTGTGTTTCTGCTCCTGACAGAGTAGAGTTGCACAGAACTGTGTAAAGTTGAATGTTTAGCTGAAGTTGAAAAGTTCAGTGAGGATGGGTGGTTCCACCAATCACTGTCACACCAGCGACCGTGATTTCAGATTCTGTTTCATCAGCCATTCCGTTTGTGTGTGTGTGTGTGTGTGTGTGGTGGCGTGTGTGTGTGTGTGTGGGGGGGGGGGGGGTCTCGGGGTGTGTGGGTGTACGTGTGTGTGTTTCTGCCTGTGCATGAATGCCTTCAGGGGCGGAATGCGTGTGTGAGTTAGGCAATGTTGAGTGTGTGTGTGTGTGTGTGTGTGTGTGTGTGTGTGTGTGTGTAAGTGTGTGTGTGTGTGTGGGGTGGGGAGAAAGAGAAGGAGAGAGAAGGGAAGAAAGAGAGGAAGATCAGGCAGAATGGTGTGCTGATGATTTGGGTAGATATTAACTATGCACGGCCATCAGCAGATTTCAGGCAGTGAGGAGATGGGATTAAATGTGCTGAAATGAGGAGACTTTAAAGAGGATATCAGGAGCCGCCATCTCATCTGCAGATTAGACACAGAGACAGAGATGAAAGTGTAAAAATAGGTGTGTGTT
>NW_027666712.1:5000-7500 GCF_963457725.1 Sprattus sprattus | reverse complement strand
GGATGACAGAGTACGGCGATACACAATAATAAGTTCATGTCTCATGCAACAGGAAAACTGCAATATTCAGTCCCATCAAGATGCACTGTGTGTGTGTGTGTGTGTGTGTGTGTGTGTGTGTGTGTGTGTGTGTGTGTGAGTGTGTGTGTGTGTGTACGTGTGTGTAAGTTTATGTGTGTGTGTGAAGGCCCATAGATGCAGTGGAACCCCATGATTGATCATGTGCTATTGCTGAGCGTCAGCCCACTGTTGTGTGTGCACTCCACAAAGACAACTATTGTGTGTGTGTGTGTGTGTGTGTGTGTGTGTGTGTGTGTGTGTGTTTGTATGTGTGTGTAAGTGTGAGTTTGGGTGTGTGTGTGTTTGTTTATTTATTTGAGTTTGTGTGTTTGAGAGACAGACAGAGTGTTTAGTGTGTGTGTGTGTGTGTGTGTGTGTGTGACCTTATAATCCTATCAAACTTACTTACAGTACAACAAGGTCATTGTATCTCTTCATTAAGCATGGTCATGAGCTCCAGCAGTGACACCAGATTGATAAGATCGATCAGATATGTGTGTGTGTGCGTGCTTGTGTGCATGTGTGTGTCTGCTTGTGAGTGTGTGCACGTGTGTGTATCAGCCTGTCTTCTATATTACCCATTAACCCATTAGCGTGAAACTGGCACATGGTGGCTGCCAGTTGCTGGGGGCGAAACCAACACACGTCTCTCACACACACACACACACACACACACACACACACACACACACACACACAGACACACACACACACACACACACACACACACTGTGCTTGCTCTTTCTAATCAGAATGTTTGGAAGTTGGAAGGGGTATGGCATATATATCCCTCTCTCCTTAACCTTTCTCTCTCTCTCACACACACACACACACACACACACACACACACACACACACACACACACACACACACAGTGTGTCTGGTTTGGTTGGAGAGGTGGTAAAGTGGTGTGTGTGTGTGTATGTGTTTTGGAGAAGGATGGTGTATATTTGTGGCTGCATCTGTTCGTTGCCAGGGTGCTGGCATGTGCCAAACGGCGACCAGATGGTCGGCCTGCGGCCGCCCGGCGATGCGTTTGATTGACGCATCTCAGCCCCGCCCACCTCTCATCAGTGCTGAACGCCTCACTAACCCTCCTGCTGAACCAGGAAATAGAGTAGAAATAGAGTAGCCAATCAGAACCCAGAGAACAGAGACAGAAGGGGGGAAGTGAACATACAGAGATGGAGAGGGAGAAAGAATATAGAGGAGTTTTTATCCTAAGATAGAGAGAGAGAGTGAGAGAGGGACAGAGAGAGATAGAGAGAGAATAAAGATGAGTGTTTATCCTGAAATAGAGAGAGAGAGAGAGAGAGAGAGAGAGAGAGAGAATAAAGATGAGTGTTTATCCTGAGAGAGAGAGAGAGAGAAAGAGAGAGAGAGAGAAAGAGAGAGAGATAGGGACAGAGATAGATAGAGAGAGAATAAAGATGAGTGTTTATCCTGAGAGAGAGAGAGAGATAGGGACAGAGATAGTTAGAGAGAGAATAAAGATGAGTGTTTATCTTCAGATAGAGAGAGAGAGAGAGTGAGAATAAAGATGAGTGTTTATCCTGAGAGAGAGAGAGAGAGAGAGAGAGATAGGGACAGAGATAGATAGAGAGAGAATAAAGATGAATGTTTATCCTGAGAGTGAGAGAGAGAGAGAATAAAGATGAGTGTTTATGATCAGAGGCAGTCTGCCAAGCACTGTCATACTCACACACACACACACACACACATCACACACACATATACTGTGAGCTCCTCTGCAGTCTAGCGACCACTCTCACACACACAGAGATGTCACACCCTGATCTGTGGTAAACCTGTTTGTTCCTCTGTTGGTAATCAGTGGTAAGCTTGTAAAAATAGCACTCAACACAGTGTGAAGGTAGGGGGTGGCCTGCACACACACACACACACACACACACACACACACACACACACACACACACACACACACACACTCAACACAGTGGGAAGGTAGGGGGTGGCCTGCACACACACTCATACACACGTAAACAAATGTATGCACACACGTACTCAAGCACACACTCTCTCACACGTAATCAAGCACACACTTTCACTCACAGGTACTGAAGCACACACTCTCTCACACACATACTCACACACACACTCTCACACATACATTCACACACACACAGATGTCACAGCTTGATCTGTGTTAAACACATTGTTCCTCTGGTGGTAATGGACCAGCTTATCAGTGTTAAGCTTAAAGATATAAATAGCACTCAATACAGTGAGCACTCTCTCTCTCACACACACACACACACACACACACACACACACACACACACACACACAGATGAAAGTAAAACAGGGAAAGTCCTCTACAGGATTTATTGAGAATTAAAATTATAATAAAAACAGATTCATGTTCTGTTTTAGAGCTGAGAATTCTATCTGATGTGCAAGGACAGAAATACACACACA
>NW_027666713.1:17500-19886 GCF_963457725.1 Sprattus sprattus | reverse complement strand
CCCGATGCGCTGTCTGCCTGTCTGATTTACATCCCCTCCCCCAATTTGTTCTCTCGCTGTGGGAGCCTTCTAATCAAGCACTGCGCTCTTTCTCGCTCGCTCGCTCTCCCTCTCGCTCTCCCTCTCTCCCTCCCTCCCTCCTCCTCCTCCTCTTCTCCCTCCCTCCCTCCCTGGCTCTGTGCTGCTGCTGCTGCCGCTGCGTGTGGAGGGGTTTAATGAGCGCCCGCGGTCTCTGGCGGAGTCGTTAACGGCTGCGCTGGCAAACGCCGCCGCCGCTGCTGCTGTTGCCTCTGGCAGCGTCAGCCCGCGCCAAGTGGCAGCTGCCCTCACTGCCACCCCAGCTCAGCCTCACACACACACACACACACACACACACACACGTACACAAAGACAGAGACAGAGATGCAATACGTAGAGGCACGCACACATATACTCACACACACACACACACACACACTCACAGACAGGCAGGCAGGCTCAGGCACACACACACACAGACACACACACGTACACACACACACACACACACACACGTACACAGAGACAGAGATGCAATACGTAGAGGCACGCACACATATACTCTCACACACACTCTCCCACACACACACACACACACACACACACACTCACAGACAGGCAGGCAGGCTCAGGCACACACACACAGACAGAGGAACACACACACGCTCAGGCTCGCCTTTACTACACTCCACTACCGCACAGAGAAGCAGATATACACCCACACGCAGAGGCTTGTGTGTATGGACACATTCAGGAACAGCAGCAGTGCACACACACACACACACACACACACACACACACACACACACACACACACACGTACACAGAATACAAATGTGCTGGCCCTGCGGTGTGCCCGTGCGAGTGTGTGACCTCTCCACTGGTGGAGCGGAGTGAGCCTGCTGTGACACGGCTGCATGCTGCGTGTGTGTGTCGGCAGCGCTCCTGAAGCTCGTGTGTGGTGCTGTGTGTGTTTGTGTGTGTGCGTGTTTGTGTGTGTGTGTGTGTGTGTGCGTGTGTGTGCGTGTGTGTGTGTGTGTGTGTGTGTGTGTGTGCGTAGCAGCGAAGAGACTCAGAGAGAATGTGCAGGCACAGTAATCAGAGATAAACGCTTTGAGCTGGTGTCTCTGGAGGAGGGGTGCGTGTGTGTGTGTGTGTGTGTGTGTGTGTGTGTGTGTGTGTGTGTGCGCTCTCATATGCCTCTCGGATAACGTCCTCTGACAGGCTGTGTCTTGCATCAGAGTGGGCCTCCCTCTATCTCCTGAAGCGCTATCTTCATCTGTCTTGCTCTCTCTCCCTCGCCTGAAATGGGTTTTTTCCCTCTCACCCCCTCTTCCTCTCTCTCTCTCTCTCTTCCTCTCTCTCTCTCTCTCTCTTCCTCTCTCTCTCTCTCTCCCCCCTCCCTCTTCCTCCTCTCGGTGCCTCTCTCACACCTATCAACAGGAGATGGATGAAGAAGGAGGATAAAAACTGCAGTTTAGAGAGCAGTTCTTCCTGAAGTCCCCTGTCTCTTTTGACAGACACTCTCTCTCTCTCTCTCTCTCTCCCTCCCTCTCTCTCTCTGTCTCTCTCCCCCTCCCTCTCCCTCTCCCTCTCTCTCTCTCTCTCTCTCTCTCTCTCTCTCTCTCTCTCCTGTTTCTTGTTTGTGGTCTGATGTTCCTTCTCAGTGCTGGTCTGGCTCACTAGCGCGGTGTCTCGTCTCGTCTCGTCTCTCATTAGGGCTTATTTGTCTTCACTTATCTCTCGCCCTCCTCCTGTGTGGTGGTCTCTCTAATGCTCTCTCTCTCTCCCTCTCTCTCTCCCTCCTCCCTCCCTCTCTCTTTCTCCCTCCCTCCCTTTCTCTCTCTGTCTCCTCAGATTACTTTGCAGACCTGCAGGGCCGGGAGGACGATGACCCGAGTCTCTACTGGGAGTTCTACGGCAGCGCAGTGTGTGGTAAGTGTCTCTCTCGCCTTGTCTCTTGAGTCATTCACACACACACACACACACACACACACACACTAAGGTGTTATGTCCAAAGAGCAGAGGAGGGGGGGAAAAGAAGTGGTGATGGGAAGGAAGGGGAGGAGCAGGACGAGAGTGAGAGAATATCTTCACCTCCTAGACAATAAGTGTGGCCCACCAAGAATGGAATAGTGGAGTGGTTGAAGAGTAGCTCTGGGATTGCCAGGGACCGGTTAGTCAATCGTTTGGGGAATGGTAAGGCAGTGGTTTGGTTAAAACAATTTGTTACTAGCAATGAAATAGTGTATGAATTGTGATTGGCTACCTATGGACTTGCTTCTGGGCTGGCTGGGGCAGTAGTTGGTCCATTGTCATCCCTCTCTCTCTCTCTCTCTCTCTCTATGTGTCTATGTTTGTGCTCTCT
>NW_027666713.1:5000-12500 GCF_963457725.1 Sprattus sprattus | reverse complement strand
ACCTTATAGTGTGCTCTCGACGAAGCGAATAAAGGCCACCTCAAAATAAGGCGTTACTTATTCACACCCAAACTTGTTAGGGCAGCAAAATTCCCCTTTACAAAGTATGCCTTTTCTTGCGAATAGGTTAAATTTATGCTTCGCTAAGAGTGGTAATAAGAGAGTTTCAACAGGTACAGACAAACTTCTAAGACAGCGCGGTTCCGAACAGTGGCATTTACTTTTGTTGAGCGTGCGCGAGCTTGATTGTAGGATGATTGTAGAATGCAATGTGTGAGATGGTATATGGCAGATAATTCCCAGTTCCGCAGCCTGTTGTTATTATACTTCACGTTTGTGCCGGTTAATGGAGAGTCGAGAGTCGGGTTCTCGCCTAACGCGTGATGAGAAGGGACTTCCCTTGGTGTCGGCGCTGAGGTGAAGTCACGAGAAGTGACGACCTGTTTTCCGTACGACCTACTTTTGCCGTTTAGGTGTTAATTGTGTCGTTCTAAGTGGAATTTCTCAGGCTAAGAATAAAAATGTGTCTCGATTTTGTGTGGCCTACTATACTTGGCCTAACATTATTTAGTTGAAAGAAACGATAGCAGTGTGACTCACATACATTTTACCTAAATAACGTTGTTACACGAACGGGAGCCAGCCAGCGCGTTTTCTGGTCGCGATGGCATTATTTTCTTGGGTTCCCGCTGGTTTTGTTTTCTGGAGGCTAAAACCCTGATACACCAAACGCACTTAAGATGATCCGCAAGGACCCTGGAAATAACTTTAAGTGTTATTAACTGTTTTGACCACCAACAGATGGCCTAGAGTACTCGTTTGCATAAAGAGCCTTAGAATTGAATAGCTTTTTTAAAATAACAAACTAGGCCTATATGGGTCAATACAAAAATCGTATCGCACCACTGTGTTGTATTAGGCCTACCTACAATATCCATGGGAACGTGAGTGCTTAGGTTATATGTTTTCATCATACAGCTCTAAAGCCAATCTTACATCCCACCATGAAATACGTGTTGATATGTGATTAAGTCCACGGAATACCAGCCGGTAGGGGAATAGCCTTTGTCTGTTCGTGGCGCCATTTCTCATCCATAACCCTTATTGTATCAATTTTTGGACGCGCGATCAATCCAATTGACCGTATACGCAGGGGAATTGACGTTCCCGCAGGGCTGTTTGTTTCGCTGTCTCGCGTGTGTGTGCACGCAGCCTACGCTGCAGCAGGCTCCTCTGCACGCATATCCCGATCAATGCCAGTTACAAACCGGTCCCGGAAAAACAAACACTGTCAACATGTTTACGCAATCTGCTCCGGCATTGAAGCCCTCCATTATTTTCTGTGGTTTGGGAGTGCGACCGAGGCCGAGTAAGATGTGGGTAATATAATCACACTTGTTCCGTCTTCGCTTGAATGTGAGAAAACAAACATGAAGTCTTCACGCAACCACAATGACCCTTTTCCTGGGTTCAACTGGTTTTTTTAATTGTCAACCCGCTGAGACCTTCGTTTTCATTTTCTCCTTATAGACAAATGTAGAATCGATATTAATCAACAAGGTATTAATTTCTTTATTTAATGTCAGGTGAAGAAGGGCTACAATTTATGGCGCATTCTCAAACTGACTACTTATTCTAAGTTTGGCGGAGGGGAACGCCGTGCAGTTAATTAAAAAACAATTAAATTACATTAGGCCGGGTAATTACGTCGCCCCTCACCAGATTCTATTTTGCGATGCCTAATCCACCCTTATCTTTTAGCAGTGACACAGAAAGCAGCCGACCGTAGTGCAGTAGGCTATTTGGATCGCGCAGGGCAAACGTGGCCGCTTTTGGCAGGAACACATCTGTCAACCCCAAGAGCAGGGCGGAACGGCCCTGAAAAGGAGGGACAGACTGGACCTATTTATTTCGTGTGTGTGTGTGTGTGTGTGTGTGTGTGTGTGTGTGTGTGTGTGATTTGGGGGTGGGGCGTGCTCGTGAAAGGGTTTGTCGGAGACACGCATATTTCTGCTTTAAGGGCAGCCGAAAATGCTCTCCAGCGGATTAAATAACCTCTAAACTAATTAATTCAGAGGAGGCCTTTCAGTGCGCCACACGGTTCCGGAGCGCTGCTGCGCGGGGGTAGGTGTTTGCAAGCAATTTCAGACGAGAGCGGGGGAGCCTGACTGAAAGGATTGCATTATTCTGCTCAGCAAAGGAAATCAGAGAGCGCGGCTCTCTTGGGGCCTGGGCGCTGCGCTATAATAGCACACTGTGCGCTCTGTGAGGATATTGCTGTTTAAGTGTGTGGGGGGCTGGCACGTAGCGTGGGGGGGGGGGGGGGGGGGGGGGGGGGCAGTGCTGGAGGGGTGGGGGTGAGAGGGACGATAGAGGAGATAGCCACGAAGACCCCCCCCACCCCCAATGTCCCAGCGCTCTGGTCTCTGCACTCTCGTCCTGAGTGAATCCAGCTGCTCCGCAAAGCCCTCTCCCGTACCCCACACACGTTTAAATCCCCGCGGGATTCACCTGTCAGACTCATAAGTCACACTTCTATACGCGCGGAATCTTGGGTGCTATATAAATAAGTTAAGCTGACATGGAAATTCTGTTATGAACGATTTTTTTTGCCAACCGCGTGCCGATTGAACGGGAGTCAAAGAAGCAGAGTTACGGACCTGGCCGCGCCCGGTGTTTATCGTAAAGGGAGGGGGTCGTAAGCTCATAAGGACGGGGCTTCCTCTCTCTCTCGGAAAGAGTGTGGGGGAGGAGCGAAAGATTCCGCGCGCACTGCCGCACGCACGCACACACACACACACACACACACACACGCTCGTATTGGAGCTGCCCCGGTAGGTAACAGCGATCCAGCCATCTGTTCCTGCAATCAGACCCTGGCAGCGGCGGCTCTCAAGCTTGCGTGGCTGCGAGCTGGAACAGTGACTCTGGCATCGACTCAACCGGGCGGGGCCAGATAGAGAGTGAGAGAGCGGGAGCACGCCACCACCGGCTCCGATTGCAGGAAGCTCTTTGCACGCAGCGGCGCCTCCAGCAGCCGTTATCAATCAGCGCGATCCACCTGCAGATCGTTATGGACCGCTTACAACAATTTACACAAAAACACCAGCGTTCTAAACCTTTCCATTCCGGCACCACAAACAAGCGAAGGACAGTACCCACAAAGGGTAAAAATGCTAATCATAAAAGTTTCCTTAAAACAAAGATTCCCTCAAGCTGAATCGAGCTTTGATCTGCGGCCAGGCAATTTCCTGAAAAAGGAGCTATTTGCCGAGTAACTCTTCACCTTTGAGGTGGACTTCATTTGGGCCTTCTTAAACGGAGCATACTATAGTAGTTGGTGTTTCATCTTCAGAATTTGGAACTTAATTGGAAACTGCACTGTATACATTTTCTATTTCTAATAATACAAAATTCACCTAGCCCCCCCGTGATATATCTCAAATGTCATCTCCGGAACTCTTTGTCCGCCCAGAGAAGTCGATCTTACTTTCTTGTGCCAGACAACTCTGCTGCGCGTCTGCCGGGAGCGGCTGCCTCGAGAAAGCATTTACAAACACTTTCATGCGGCTGGCTCGAGGAAAAAAAGCCGCTGGCAACGTTTCTGCACTGTGAGTGGTAGACCGGAGAACGTTAAAGGCCTCGAGTGGAAAAGGCGTCAGAGAGAGAGAGAGAGAGCTTCTGAGTACACCGAGAATCCACCACCCCCGCCCTCTTTCATTCTGTCTTCCGCTTGCCACAACGTGAGCTGGAATACTTGAGCCTGGTGACGGCAGCCGTGAAGCTTGGCAACAGGGGAGATCTTCGCGGAGAGGGACACATAATACAACCGGCAGAGCAGATTTATTGTAGGCAACTGGCAATTTTGATTCAATATCAAAAGTTGTGTGGGCTTTCCTCCTGTGTTTCAACCGGATGTCTGACCTGCTCTCGTGAACCTCGTCCATTCAGCGCACTCTGAGTGAACGTATAGCTCGACTGCACCTGTGTATCCAAACCCGTGTCACGACTGTACACGCATCACACGCAGAATGATCTTACCTCCGCCTTTCATTAACGGAATAGTCAAAATGTAAACAGGGGTGGTAATCCGTTCTATATACACACACACACACATACACATATATATATATATATATATATATATATATATTATATTACTGGTCTCCTTTAAGCGAGGTTTACACAACAGTGTTACCGGTATAGCCTACAAACTGAAGCAGATGAGATTCGTGCCGAACCATAAACTTCGGTAGTCCGTGGTATCCCTTACCCGCCTCTACACCCACTCTTCTAATATTTTCCAGTCTTTCCGCCCTCTGCTCGGCAGATAACTCCGCGGAGCGCAGTGTCCTCGTGGGGGCCATTTCTCTTCCGCCAGCCCAAACAGCGCAGACCGGCTGTTAACTGAACGCGCACACCACATTCATCACTCCAGCAGTGGGGCATTCCAACCGTCCAGAGTCAACACCAAAACACCCACACACCAGACCGTGTATGGTAGAAGAGCTGCGTAAAAGTGACTATAAACTTTGATACGTTCTACAAGAAAACTGGGGTCAGATCCTGTCTGCAAAGTATTATAGTCATTAGGCTATTGCGCTTCTAGAATGCGATGCAATCGGTTTGTGTGTTTTTATCAAAATATGATGTAAAAATAGATACGACTAAATAACCAAACAATGGATTCATTAAACAATCAATCACGTGTCTTGTAAATTGTATGTATATGCATTAGTATTAGTTAATACGTTAACATTAATACGAGTTAATGTGAATAATGTCAACACACCCACACACACCACATATCTGCCCATATCTACACACACGCAGTGTGTTTGCATCCGAGTGGGCTCCTCTCCTGCATGCGTGCCAAGGAAAGGTTGAGGGAGAGGGGGAAAGGGGAGAACAAGCCCCGGGCGCCGAGGGAGGGAGCGCGGACCGTGGTGTGCTTGGTCATAAATTCGAGCGCTGACTTGACAGGAGAGGAGGGCTGGTCTCGGTGGAAACTCCCTGTAAAGTCCGCGATGGAGGCAGGAGACGTGTTTGCCATTCCCTCCAGCCGTTCCACTCGCTCGCTTAGTTTTAACACACACACACACACACACACACACACACACACACACACACACACACACACACACACACACACACACACACACACACACACACACACAGACACACACACACACACGCACACACACACACACACACACACACACACACACACACACACACACACATACACACACACACAGAGACACACACACACACACACACACACACACATACACACACACACACACACACACACAAAGGCATGCTAACGAGCAGTGCCTGCTGTTAAAAGGGGCTTTTTTTATGAGGGAGTTAGTTTGTCGCACACACGAACGCTCAGATTTTGCGCAGATGCCTGCTTGATCGCTAAGGAGCCACCTCGCCTTCCTCTCTCCTAAAACATTAAATGTAATACTTCCTGCCCAAACTACACGTCTTTCATATTGAGCCAGCTGTTGGTTGCAGTTTATTTTCTTTTTCTCCTTGAAAAACTCTGCTGTTTTCCGCCTGCCAATTGTTGTGTTTTAACCTCGGCGGTACTGCACCGTGGCTCGGAGCCGAAGCACCGTCCCTGCAGAGCACCTATTAATCCGTTTGTCACGGGAAGGCGTGCTTTACGAGCTCTGAAAAATAATTCCGCGGCGCAGCGCAGTCCGCGAGAGCGGTGTGCGCGCAGACAGGCCAGGGGCTGCATATGTTAAATTGTATCCAATTACAGGCCGCGCGGCGATAGGGTGGGGAATAATTCTTTCCGTGTGACAGCGAGATTCGATTATTCTACACGCGAGGCGCCCCCTCATACCGAGTGGAAAACATCCCTTAGCGTATAAAAATCTCCCCAACCGGTCAGATTTAGAGGATTTATTTTTTCACAAACATGGTTAGAGAGCAGTGACGTCGCCCGGCTGTGGCACAATAATGACGCGTTGTCTGCGCTGATGTCATTTCGATGATTGACACCGATATTTGGGACCATGGCAAAGCAACAGCCTCGGGTAGAGCTCTACTTTTCAAGGTGACCTTCATTTCGACCTTGACCAAGAGTAAATACTCAAATTATGTAATTATAAACACACACACACACACACACACACACACACACATATATATATATATATATATATATATATATATATATATATATATATATATATATATTACAATTAAAATGGTAAGTGTATGTTTAAAATGTAGCGTGTGTGGCTTTCGAGCAGTCTTCATCCACAGCAGTGAGACAATTAGATTCACATGGATCCGGATTTCTCTTTTCAGACCAGTTGGTGGTCCGCTATTTCCCGCTAGCAAAACACTGATCATGCAAAACACTGATCATACAAAACAGCCTGTATTATCCGTGGGGTTTGTGGGTGCTGCGGTATAGAATGGGGGAGGGAGGCGGGGGGGTTGCTGGCTCAGGCATTTTAAAACGAAATCTCCATGAATGAGTAATGGCTTAGCGTGTGGAAACGTCTTGTGTAAATTTGGAGCGCAATGAGGTGTGCGTCTGAAGACGAGGCAGTAGGAAACAGAAGCTTGCCTCACCATGTCATTACGTAGGTGTGTGTGCGGGGTTTGTCACTATGTGCATACCTTGTACTGCATTTTAGAATAGCCTAAAGTCTATATGTACCTCTCATGCTTGAAAACCTTTGGGGTTTTGTGCTTCAAAGTTTATCCTCACTAACATAAACCTATACAATATTTATGATTATATGTGAGGGCAGAGTTTTGTGTGTTTGAGGAGATTCTCTGCTTTTCTCCTTGTAGTGGCCATATAAGCATCATGCATACTTCTATGGCATACTTTTTTGTTATAAGCACCATCTCAATGTACTCTTCTCTTAACACACGGCTTGGGGCTCTAATATCCATAATAAACAACCAAAAACCTGAAGTGTACTCGTATAGTCTCACACACATCTACACACTTACTAACACAGGAACATATTTGCACGCTCCTGAAGTAAACTACACACACACACTCACTACTCATACGCACATTCACACAGTATTCTCAACACATGGGCACGAATGAGTGCGCGTGCACACACCCACACAAACAAACAGAAACACACAAACAAACACACAAACACAAACAAACACACACACACAAACACACACACACACACTCAGACAGAAGCACGGCTGGCTGTCTTTTTGATGTAGCGGCTGCCACAGTGGCAGACATGGCCACGTCAGGAGACACCTTGACAGGCTGTCAGCTGCCGCAGCTGCCATATGATTGGCAGGCAGTTAGAGGCAGCAGGAGAGCCTCTGTCAAGTGTTTGCGTGTGTGTGTGTGTGTGTGTGTGTGTGTGTGTGCGTGTTCTTGTGTGTGTGTTCTTGTGTACTAGGGTGTAGATGCATATTGTTTGAGCCTGTGCACAGTGTGAGTGTGTTTGCTTGTGTGTGTGTGTGTGTGTGTGTGTGTATCGGAGGGGA
>NW_027666714.1:0-10000 GCF_963457725.1 Sprattus sprattus | reverse complement strand
TATAAAAGTTAGATATAAGTTACATATACTCAAGCTAGATATTTATGTGTGTGTGTGTGTGTGTGTGTGTGTGTGTGTGTGTGTGTGTGTGTGTGTGTGTGTGTGTGTGTGTGTGTGTGTTGGCAGGATTACTGAATTGTTAGGCTATGAGCCAGATGACCTGCTGGACCGCTCTGTGTACGAGTACTACCATGCCCTGGACTCAGACCACCTCACCAAGACACACCACACCTGTGAGTACACACACACACACACTCACCCCCCCACACACAAACACACACCCCCTCCACATACACACAGACACACTCCCCCCCCCCCAACCCACACAGACTCACCCCCCCCCCCCCCCCACACACACACATATACACGCCCCCACATACACACACTCACCCCTCCTACACACACACACACACACTCCCCCCCTAGACACATACACACACAAATACATGCACCCGCATACACACACACTCACCCCCCCTACACACACACACACTCCCGCCCCCACACACACACATACACACACACGCACACACACACACACACAAGCAAAAACAAACGTCCACAGGATAACACAAGCAACCCCTTCCGACACTATCATTTTTGTACTTGTATGCATATCAACCTGACCTCTATTTCACCCCTCTTTCTGTGTCTGTGTTTCATTATTTGTGTGTGTGTGTGTGTGTGTGTGTGTGTGTGTAGTGTTCTCTAAAGGTCAGGTGTGTACAGGTCAGTACAGGATGCTGGCCAAGAGAGGAGGCTTTGTGTGGGTGGAGACTCAGGCTACCGTCATCTACAACAACAAGAACTCCCAGCCCCAGTGTGTGGTGTGTGTTAACTATGTACTCAGGTAAGGCATTACATATACGGTGTGTGTGTGTGTGTGTGTGTGTGTGTGTGTTTGTGTGATAGAGAGAGAGAGTAAGCCAGAGAGAGAGTTTGTATGTGTGTATTATGCATTTGTATACGTGTGTGTGTGTGTGTGTTAACTATGATTTTGAATAGCAGAATGGAGCTGACTTGTATGTGATTCAGCACCATTTTCTGTCTGTAAGGCTAATGCTGGCCGTGTAGCAGATTTATGCATTTATGCAGGTGTGTGTATGTGGGAATCTCGTGTGTGTGTGTGTGTGTGTGTGTGTGTGTGTGTGTGTGTGTGTGTGTGTGTGTGTGTGTGTGTGTGTGTGTGTTTGTTTGCATGTATTTGTATGGGTTTGCCTAAGTAAGCCCCTCCTGTGTGTGCAGTGGTGTGGAGCAGCAGAAGCTAGTGCTGTCTATGGAGCAGACGTGTGCGCACCGCGTGAAGCAGGAGAACGGCCAGGAGCCCAGCTGTGAGAAACAGCACCCCCTACAGGCGGCCATGAAGAAGGAACAGGGCCAGGAGAAGCGTAAGGAAGCTGGATACAACGTGATGAAGCGGGAGACTCCGTCCCAGGAGGCCCTGGGGGAGGAGCCAGAGGCACTGACACTGCTCCCTCCACCAATCACAGGAGACGCTATCATCTCATTGGACCTCAGCTCAGGTTGGAGACCACTCCCACAAACACACACACAGACACAGAACCACTCACACACACACACAGAGACGCCATCATCTCACTGGACCTCAGCTCAGGTTGGAGACCACTCACACAAACACAGACACATATACACACACACACACAAACACAGTCATTCACACACACACATTCACACAGACACATACACAGACATAGACACAGACACATACACATACACAGACACGGACAAGAACACGGACACGGACACGGACACGGACACGGACACGGACACGGACACGGACACGGACACGGACACGGACACGGACACGGACAAGAACACGGACACTGACACACACAGACTCACTCTCTCTCTTTCTGTCTTTCTGTCTCTCTCCAGCTCTCTCTCTCTTATTCTGCCATACATACTCACACAAATGCATTGATACGTAAGAATGTATTTATATGCTGCAATCATCCTTTATCTCTCTTTCACACGCACACACACACACACACACATTCACACACACACACACAGAGACACACACACACACACACACACACATTTTTATGTCCACTGCATTGTTATAAATCATTTCAAATATGCAACGACCACCCCTCAGCAGATGTAGTTCCCACATCCTCAGCAACTCTGTTTCCATTCTCCTCAGACTCAGAGATCACCGTCCTGAAGGATGTTCAGCTCTTCAATGATGTCATGCTGCCCTCCTCTGGCACTCTGCTGGCTCCGCCCACCTGCGGCCTGTCTGATGCCACACACACACCCTTCCCAGCATCCTCCACTCCACACTGCTCCAGCACTGAGAGTTCAGCTGGGGTAAGTCTTGATCAAGCTTCAAAGAGCACTGGTGGAATGGGCTGCCTAGCACTATCAAGCATCAAAGCATTAGCATTGCATTAGCATTAGCATCAAGCCTAGCATTAGCAGAGCAGGGGCATCCCTCTCTACCTTTAAGAAGCTCTTAAAGACAGAGAGCACCTCCCTTCCTAACTTTTACTTCTACTGGTACTTAACTTTCACTTACAGCAGTTACATTCCTGCACTTTCTATTTCTTATGTAAAATGTATTTAAAGTAAAGAAAGTATTTATTGTTACACTAGGTCTCTATCGCTCGTAGCGTGACTGTTCTCTCCCTTGTACGTCGCTTTGGACAAAAGCCTCTGCTAAATGAATAAATGTAAAAGTAACTAACATCTTGAGTGAGCCATAACTGTGATAGAATCCACAGGGATAAGAGCTCACCCCAGAACAGTGTACTTTAACAGCAGCGGGTGTGAGATGTAGCTCTCCGATGTAATGTGAATTAGATTACATACAGTGCATCTTCATGAGACTTGATGTCAGACCAGTACTGTGGTCTGTGCGACGGATGTGAGGTTGTTCCGGAATGTTCTGAGCGGTGTTTCATCTTCTGTAGCACTGATGTGAGGTTGTTCTGGAAGGTTCTGAGCAGTTTGAGGTCATTCTGGAAGTTTCTGAGCTGTGTGAGGTAGTTCTGGAAGGTTCTGAGCGGTGTCTCCTCTTCTGTAGCCCTGCAGTCCTCTGGAGCTGTCTGACCTGGGCACAGACTTCAAGCCGGACCTGGTGGAGCGTCTCTTCTCTATGGAGATGGACACTGATGCCCCCTTCACAACACAGGTGGGTTTTTCCTTCACTTCTCCAGGAATTAAGCAGAGAGAATGATGAATGAGAAAGGAGTGGAGTGGATGGGGTGGAATGATTGTCAGTATCAAGGCCCTTGGCCAAGTACCAAGACTTCAAAAGATCAAGACTCCCCTTTTTATCTTTTTCAATGCCCACTACCAGTCGATGGAGGATCTGGATCTGGAGATGCTGGCCCCTTACATTCCCATGGATGATGACTTCCAGCTGCGTACACCCTCACCCACCGAGACCCTCTCTCCCAGTCCACTCAAACTCCAGCCCCAGACTCCTAGTCCTGCACCCAACCAGCAGGCCTCAAATAGCCCCAACGAGATGCCCCTTGCTGGGATAGTTAGCCACATGGAGGCCCTAAAGACTCCATCCCCACTGGCAACCCATGTCTTCCAGGGGTGCGTATGTGCATAAGGTTATTTTGAATGAGTAATTTGTTTCCATATGTTGTCATTCGTTATCATTTGTATACATCGCATTAACATATTGAAGTGTCTTATTGTGCTCCAGATCGCCCCCGCTGGCCACTGAGAGTACTGCCAAACTAGTCAGTGTCAAAGACATCACTGGCATGGCAAACATCAGTGGCAACGTCCCACTGAAGAGGAAATTGGAGACTGTCACTTCGCTCTCACAGGCTGTTGGACTGGTATGGATGCGATATTAAGTTACTACCTGTGCATTTATACTTTCACAGGAACGTTGTGCTTTTGTGCACACATGCACCTTTACATGGAGAGACAGGCAACGTATATGAAATCATACATGCATACATACTGATCTCTCTCTGTCGCTGTGTGCTCCAGGTGATGTTAGACGTGGAGCCGAGCAGAAAGATACAGAAGCTGCAGCTGGCTGGAGCTGAAGGTCTCTCCAACACCACCATACTGTTACTGCCCTCCGGTGAGCCCCACACCATCACTATTACCCTCAGAGCTGAACTACACACCCTGACATTGCTCCCTCCCAGAGCACTACACTGCCACGCAATTTATAAAATGGTGATAATCTGTGGTAAATACAGATGTATTCAATTAGATACATGAGATTATGAGCTCAAGGTTTATTAGAAATATTTAGTGTTAGTAGAGCTAAGATAAATGCGCTCACGTTGTAGAACCAGTAAAAGCCTACCATGCTGCAATACCATGTATAGCAACTAGGGGTCTCTCTTACAATCTAATACAATCTCTTTCCTCCCCATCTTACTCAGTCTCTGTTCCTCCCTTTCACTGTTTCTCTCTCACTCAGACCTGGCCAGACAGTTGCTGGCTCGATCCTCTAACGTGGGGTCACTCTCAGGGTCACTCCCCCAGCTGACCCGTGACGACTGTGAGGTCAATGCCCCGGTCACCACCTGGCAAAACCTGCTGCAGGGTGAGGAGCTCATGCGGGCGCTGGACCAGCTCATCTGATGCGGACACACCTGTTCAGTGAAGGGGACAACGTTTGACAAAAAAACGCTGGAGGAACATTGAAGAAACGTTAAAGAAATGTTAAATGAAAGCCCTTTTGTCTTGTTCTCCCAAACGGTGCAGATCCATTCAAGCGATCTGAGCGACGCGATCAAATTCCATTGCTTTGAGTGGGCGTGGTGTAGCGTGTGGAAATAGACTGGACTAGTGATTTTTCAAACCGTCAAAGACGAGAAAAATCGCTCCTCATTTGCATAAGTTTGAGCATGTTCGAATTTTCATCAGGCGCGTCGCTCAGATCGCTGGTCTACGTCACAATGGAGCTGGCTCCCGTTGAAATGCATGGGGTCGCCCAGATCGCGTCGCCCAGATCGCTTGTATGGATCTGCACCGAAAGACTCCTGTCCAAAAGCATTCACATACTACACTTTGCCCTGTCTCTCCAGATGTCATGCAAGGCAACTGTAGCAGCACTGCCCTCCAGTAAGATAGATAGAGAGAGAGAGAGAGAGAGAGAGAGAGAGAGAGAGAGAGAGAGAGAGAGAGAGAGAGAGAGAGAGAGAGAGGAGGAGGAGAGATGGAGGCTCAACGACTGGTTCAGAGAGAGAGCCCTCTCCTCCCTCCTCTGTTTGATGGTGTTTCCGTTGGTGATTCTGGTCCAAGTAGAAGCACAGGATGTTTAGCATGTGCTGTACATGCCTGTCCTGTGTCTGTGGTTGATGGTGTGACTCCAGCCACTGCTGTCCGTCAACCTGGTGTTGATCACTTCTTCCTTGTGTGCTGCATCGCAACAAGTCCTTTTCTGCTGATACGCAACAATTTATTACATACTTTGCATGTATGTCTTCATTTGTGTGTGTATGGTGTATATCCTGTTTGTGTGTGTTTCTGTGTGTGTCTGAGTGTGTTTGTGTTTGTGTGTGTGTGTGTGTGTATGTGTGTGTGTGTGTGTGTATGTGTGTGTGTGTGTGTGTGTGTGTGTGTGTGTGTGTGTGAGCGTTAAGTGAGCCTGTAAGCTCACACTCTTCGAGAGAGAGAGAGAAAGAGAGAGAGAGAGACAGAGAGTTTGTGTGTGTGTGTGTGTGTGTGTGTGTGTGTGTGTGTGTGTGTGTGTGTGTGTGTGTGTGTGAGAGAGAGAGAGGGAGAGAGAGACAGAGAGTTTGTGTGTGTGTGTGTGTGTGTGTGTGTGTGTGTGTGTGTGTGTGTGTGTGTGTGTGTGTGTGTGAGTGTTAAGTGAGCCTGTAAGCTCACACTCTTCGATATAAGAATGGTCTGTCACACGCACACAGTGACCTCAGAATGCTTTACTCTCTAGCCACCCGCCACAGGCGCACAACTGCACAAATATATTTGTCTTTTTTTCCAAAAAGGGAAGATTTAAAACCAGCAGTCCATGTAAGACATTTGTCATGTTTGTTTTTATAAGTTGACTGAACTAAAGGTATAATCGTGTGTTTTGATCTTATTTTTACTGACTTGCTGTCAATGTAGTCGCCTCAGTGTAGGCCTGTATTTGTAGCTACTGCTGTCTTAGGTGCAATGCACACGAAGTCTAGGGCCTCCGAATCGGATTTACTTTTCACACCAATCGAATCTTTTAATTTCGTACATACGGAGGCTGGCAACGAGAGATTTGCGTAAACACGGAGGCAGCAGATTGCGGTGAACCGACTGTAGTACATACCTCACGCCTGTGGGTGGCGCTTTAGCGCTTTATTTACACAACTGAAAAAACGTGAAAAACCTAGAAGAAGAGACTCAAAAGCACAAGGTAAAGGAAGCAGCAAACGGATAAACAAATTACACAAGACATTCAAGCTCCAATTAACAACATTACATTATGATGGTTAATAAAATCAGTGGTCAGACTAAAGGATATGCGAAAATGAATTATTTTTTCTATTGATAATAAAGAGTTTGGAACAGTAACATGACATGTCTGTCATCCCATCTCCCATGATGCATTGCTCCGAGCATTTTACATACATTTATGAATAAAAAAGCAAATTAAATCGCTGGCCAATTTATATTTGTGGTCATGAAAGTTATGTTACGTCTGAATAAGAAGAATTAGATCAAGATAGGGGGCTAATCAAAAATCAGAAGACTGGGTTAATGTTAGTGAATTCGAGGCCCACCATGAGTGAGATTTTGAGGGACAACAAGTTATTTATATACTGGTTGGAGATGGCGGAAAAGATCACGTGGGGCAGTGACGTCATCAGGTTGCGTGAAACCGTGCAGACGAACACCAGCCCCCGTACCGATTCAAATCTACTCACTTTCTAACCCGGACTGCGATCGTTGCAGAAACGAGGTGCGGATAGAGAGTGTTCGTATGGATGATAGGGCTATCTGTATTAGCTATCCGTATCAGTTTGACAAACTAGGCTCCATGTAAACGACACTTTAAGTGTACTCCCTGAAGTGTACTCCCTAATGAGCTTTAATAGGCTGCTTCTGTCTGTTTCCTCGCCACTGTTTTTGCACTCCATAGATGTGAAAGCAATACAATGCCAAGGTAGATCGACGTTAGCCAACTTGTTTACTGGTATATCCAAGTGGCCTACTGAGGCACTAGTGGTTAGAAACATTTGTCTGCATTTGAATGTTTTTTAGTTGCCACAGGCTGAGCTGTGAGCGTTTTAAATATGTAACTGTTATATGTAGCCAACATGTGCTGTGCAATCATGTAGGACTATTCATCTATATGGAGCGTGCTTACGTCATGTTGATGCTTGTTTTCTTTTAACGCACTTTTCGGCCATTTAGCGATGGTACCAGAGAACCATTGTGGCCTGTTATGACCGACTTTTGGCCCGTACATCTGTAAATGTAGCCTCATCTAAGCAACATAAATGTACACGATAACTCATTTACTCGATGTCTGACGCAGCGTTTGGCTGTGCTCTGTCTCTGTCCAGGTCTTGTCAAAATAAATAAATAGCTGTCATAAGTTAATAACTCTCTCGTAAATAATTGTTCCAATTACTTTTCTAATAATTTCTGTCAGACTCAAAGCCAATAGTGACAGCATACTTTTGTACATATGTACGGACTAACACAGTGGAACACATACTGTATAGGATGTCCCTATTTCTTTCAGCCCGCCCTCACAGAAGAACTTCCACAGATAAACGCCTCCACAACTCGATCTGCAAGAAAACAAGGGGAAGCGTTCCCATGGGCAGCAACCTACCTGTCTCGCAAAACGGAACGTCATCGTGCGCACATTTAAAATTATATATATATTCATAGGTTTTTTTCGCGAGGGTAAACATGAGTAAACCCAAAACCTCTAAATTTAAGAAACTTTTTCTGAAATCAAAATCAAAGGAAAAGGAAAATCATGTTGAGGAGAAACATGTTCAGATACCGCGCAGCGAGATCTCCAGCCCTGGCGCAAAGTCAGCGACTCTCCCGGCGAGTCCGCTCTCTCTGGGGAGCCCCACGAATGATGATGTCTTCTCCTTGCCTACCAGTCCAGTGAAGAAGCGATTTGGGTCTCTGCGAATTGGACGATCGAAAGCAAAGCGACTAAGTAGCAGTTCCTTTGCAGGCGATGTGGATTCTTTGAATAGCCAATCGTAAGTTTTATGACGCATTATTACTTTTTTGAGTTTTTATCTTGGTGCGTTTAGACATAACACGTGGGAATTGGACTCCCATAACCTAGCTATGTAGTTTGAACCCAAGGCTTGCATGACCTACAGCCAAGCTCTGCTGTGGTCTACAAACCCTAATTAATCCAAGATCTCGATCCCTGACTTCCATGTCTTCTTGGGCGAAGTTATCTTTCTCACTGAAAGTTATGTTGTTGAGATGTAAGACTGACATTAACGTTCATTAAAAGTATAGGTCCCTTTTACTTCAATAGGCTTCAACTGGTTTATGTTATGCTGTATTACTGTTGATGGGGAACACTTGAGCCCCAGCCTGCAAGGTGTAGTGTCTCATAAAATGCAGCAGTGATGAACTCCAGACAGGGAATCTCTAACCAGACTGGCGCTTAAGCTGGCACTTAAACTCTGACCACTCAGTAGACCAGCTGCAGTTGATGTGTATGGTGTTGAATACAGTCTTACATGTAGGATAAGTGATGGTTAGCACAACACACTATGAGCAGTTTGTTACTAAAATAAATGAAAATAAATTATTAACACTAGAGTTACACTCTTAGACAATATTATTCTATCCTAATGTGATTACACTGACCAACTTTTTCTGTCAGTTTAAAGAAAATCTCCCCGCCAGCAGTCAAACTTCTCTCCTTAAACAGAAACCGTCTCAACCGTGTTTTCAGACTCGACCAGTATAACGTTTTTAAACCAGTATGCAGGGCCAACCCATTTGTGAAAGGGGTTCTAGTTGGTTTACCCGTGTCAACACTGCCTGTGAGGGTAAAGAGAGTTTTTAGGCTGTTAAGTTTGGCTGATAAGGGCTTCTATTCTTATCAGAGTGTGGAAAGCTCCTTTTGTGATAAGGAAATATGCCAGGGTCACTCACGAATACTGTTATTGTTATTGCAGTATTCTATCAAATACCAGTGCCATTTCATTCATTTGATCACTTATCTGAAGTGATTATTATGAATATAGTGAGGGTATAGGCTGCGATTCATAAGCACACCATAAGTAAGTGAATTGATGTTTTTCTCCAAAGTCCTTATAGGTGTGGTGGCAAACACTCTGGCTGATTGAAACGTCTTAAATGACAGGAATACTTTCCTTTGACCTTATCTTAAATAAACCAAGCTTCTCCTTTGCCATTGGCTCTCTGCACAGTTTATTCTTCAGTGTGAAAAGCAGCAGAGATAAGTTCACAGTTGAAATAGTTCTAGGTGTACTTTATGGACCGCTTAAAGAAAGCTTTCAAGAGTTTTTAGTCTTTTTGAAACATGATGTTGCCGATATCAGGTGGTTACCTGCTTAGGGGAATTGGACAATTATTGATCCATTCCATTCAGTACGCAATACACTGACAGTTGTTGACTTATAGACCAGTGGTGGTCTTATAGACCAGGGTACTGTTCCAACAAGTCTTATTATGCTGCATTAGAATATATCCTACTTAAATAACCAGTCACCTCTTAGCTTAGAGAGTGTTTGAACTGTAGCTCCAGAGCACCCCAAAGTAATGGGAATAATCACGCTGTCAATCACATTTATCTCTAAAGAATTCCCACCATTGTCACACAATAGAAACCAATGCAGCTATAAGTATGATGAAGTGGAAGAGTGTGTGTTTGCCTCTGTAGGGCCTGCAGGCCCTTGGATGTGGTCTGGGAAGACTACTGGTCGGTTCACTCTCAGTGTAAGGACATTTATCATGAGGAGACAAAACACGTGCTGAGGAACAAGACTGACAAAGTGACTTAAAGTTTTCCAGTTTATTTTCCAGTTCCGGTGTA
>NW_027666715.1:95000-97500 GCF_963457725.1 Sprattus sprattus | reverse complement strand
AGATTATCCTTCACGTTACAGGGTGCCAGAGGATAGATTAACCATTCGGCTTTACTATTCCCACACGACATCACCACCGTAACAGAGCCATGACTAGTGCCTTTCACTGAGAGTGGGATTGACACCCAGCATAGTTCTACACACACACAGCATAGTTCTACACACACACAGCATAGTTCTACACACACACAGCATAGTTCTACACACACACACAGCACAGTTCTACACACACACACAGCACAGTTCTACACACACACACACAGCATAGTTCTACTGACACACAGCACAGTTCTACACACACACACAGCATAGTTCTACACACACAGCACAGCATAGTTCTACACACACAGCACAGTTCTACACACACACACAGCATAGTTCTACACACACAGCACAGCATAGTTCTACACACACAGCACAGTTCTACTGACACACACAGCACAGTTCTACACACACACACACCACAGTTCTACACACACACACCACAGTTCTACACACACACACAGCACAGTTCTACTGACACACAGCATAGTTCTACTGACACACACCACATTTCTACAGACACACACAGCATACACAGTGGAGGAGCAAGGGCTTACTCTGATATCAATATAGTGAAAGAAGGGGCAGAAGCCCCCCCCCCCCCCCTCCACCCCTATTGCCTTCCCAATCTCATTAAACCAACGGCTCCAGATCCCACTGGCGCCCTCTCAGGAGATTATCCTTCACGTTACAGGGTGCCAGAGGATAGATTAACCATTCGGCTTTACTATTCCCACACGACATCACCACCGTAACAGAGCCATGACTAGGTGTCTTTCACTGAGAGTGGGATTGACACCCAGCATAGTTCTACACACACACAGCATAGTTCTACACACACACAGCATAGTTCTACACACACATAGCATAGTTCTACACACACCCAGCATAGTTCTACACACACACACAGCATAGTTCTACACACACAGCATAGTTCTACTGACACACACACAGCACAGTTCTACACACACAGCACAGTTCTACACACACACAGCATAGTTCTACACACACACAGCATAGTTCTACACACACACAGCATAGTTCTACACACACACAGCATAGTTCTACACACACACACAGCATAGTTCTACACACACAGCACAGTTCTACACACACCCAGCATAGTTCTACACACACACACAGCATAGTTCTACACACACAGCATAGTTCTACTGACACACACACAGCACAGTTCTACACACACAGCATAGTTCTACACACACACAGCATAGTTCTACACACACACAGCATAGTTCTACTGACACACAGCACAGTTCTACACACACAGCACAGTTCTACACACACAGCACAGTTCTACACACACACAGCATAGTTCTACACACACACAGCATAGTTCTACACACACACAGCATAGTTCTACACACACACAGCATAGTTCTACTGACACACAGCACAGTTCTACACACACAGCACAGTTCTACACACACACAGCATAGTTCTACACACACACAGCATAGTTCTACACACACACAGCATAGTTCTACACACACACAGCATAGTTCTACACACACACAGCATAGTTCTACTGACACACAGCACAGTTCTACACACACAGCACAGTTCTACACACACAGCACAGTTCTACACACACACAGCATAGTTCTACACACACACAGCATAGTTCTACACACACACAGCATAGTTCTACACACACAGCATAGTTCTACACACACACAGCATAGTTCTACTGACACACAGCACAGTTCTACACACACAGCACAGTTCTACACACACAGCACAGTTCTACACACACACAGCATAGTTCTACACACACACAGCACAGTTCTACACACACACAGCATAGTTCTACACACACACAGCATAGTTCTACACACACACAGCATAGTTCTACACACACACAGCATAGTTCTACACACACACAGCATAGTTCTACTGACACACAGCACAGTTCTACACACACAGCACAGTTCTACACACACACAGCATAGTTCTACACACACACAGCATAGTTCTACACACACACAGCATAGTTCTACACACACACAGCATAGTTCTACACACACACACAGCATAGTTCTACTGACACACAGCACAGTTCTACACACACACAGCATAGTTCTACACACACAGCACAGTTCTACACACACACAGCATAGTTCTACACACACAGCACAGTTCTACACACACACACCACAGACTGGGATTGGTGAGCCTGTGCCATATATGTTTCTTTTGACCTTTGACATGTGTACCTAGTGGCTTTGACCAGTGTCAGTATTCTCTGGTGTCTCTGATCAATACTTACTGTATTCTCTGGTGTCTCTGATCAATACTTACTGTATTCTCTGGTGTCTCTGATCAATACTTACTGTATTCTCTGGTGTCTCTGATCAATACTTACTGTATTCTCTGTGACTGGTCCTTACTTCTCCTCTCTCCTTTCTTCCATTCTTCCTTCCTTTCTCTCTCTATCTCT
>NW_027666715.1:87500-90000 GCF_963457725.1 Sprattus sprattus | reverse complement strand
CACTCCACCTTGTCGAGACGGGAAGACAGTAGACCAGGAAAAAACCACAACACCATAACACTGTGATGCCAACCCATAACACTGTGATGCCAACACCATAACACTGTGATGCCAACACCATAACACTGTGATGCCAACACCATAACACTGTGATGCCAACACCATAACACTGTGATGCCAACACCATAACACTGTGATGCCAACCCATAACACTGTGATGCCAACACCATAACACTGTGATGCCAACACCATAGTGATGCCAACCCATAACACTGTGATGCCAACACCATAACACTGTGATGCCAACCCAGGTCATTTAAACTGATGTTCTTGTTTGTTGATAACTGAACAGAAGTCCACCACGTCTCCATGACTACCAAACTTACGCTGGAGTTCCACAGGGTGCCACTTTTGGACCAAACCATTTCACAAGGCCCCAGGGGTTTGGACCAAACCATTTGATAATGCCACAGCAGTTTGGACCAAACCATTTGATAAGGCCCCAGCGGTTTGGACCAAACCATTTGATAATGACCCAGGGGTTTGGACCAAACCATTTGATAATGCCCCAGGGGTTTGGACCAAAACCATTTGATAATTCCCCAATGATTGCTTATTGACAGCTAGGCATATCCATATAAAACTCTAAAAAGTATGGTGGTTTGTGCTGAAGGATATTGTATTGTCTTGTGATGAGAGTGTGTGGGTGTTTCATATAGTAAACTGCAGCTAAAGACAGACTTGACTGACTGTAACACACACACACACACACACACACACACACACATATATATATGGGCCATTCTACCGAATTGGTGCAAAGTCAGGTCGGAAATATTTTGATTTTTTTTATGTTTTATTCCCAAAACTTTGTCCGTATGTATATTGTACCATATCTAAAGTACACTTATCTAGTAAAAGAACAGTACATTTTTATATTGCATTTTCAGAATGTGTTGGAATGTTTTTCCTCTTCCAAAAATTGTCACTACCGAAACATCACATTTACTATAGTAAAAAAGTATTATTATTGACCTGTTCAGATTGTGTTTCCTTCCCTTCTCTGAAGAGTATTTTTACAAATATTTCTTGAAGGTTTTCACAATGAAATCCATAAAAATGAATTTTTTACCAAATTTTCAAGTTCAATTTATACAATTCATCAAAATCTAAGTGCAATATTTCTTTGTAAAATGCAAAATACTGATCATATTGATTCCAGAGTTGTTGATTGATGAAATTGAACATACATTAATCCAATCAGTATCATAACATTTTAGTTGATTACTCAATATACTTAATTTTTTACAAAACATCCTGTGTTTCGGTAGTGCTGCACTGTTTCGGTAGTGACATCCAGTGTTTCGGTAGTGACTGCACTGTTGGATGGATGTTCATTTCTCTCCCAAAATCTTCCAAAAGGTGCTCTGGGCCACCCTTTAGTCCGCACAACACATTTATTTAAAAAATGATCGGATTGAACTACTTACCATTTCATTTTGTCACTACTGAAATCATCAGGTCACTACCATATGTTTCGGTAGTGACTGTTTCGGTAGTGACAATTCTAGCTAATTTTAAGCATAAATAAAGAATTCTAACAAGCACACTGCATGCAAAGACATCTTTGAAGAGGTGAACACACATACAAACATAAGATTTTCCATGAAACCCCAAAAGGTTTAGTTAATTGAAGAAAACATGCGTTTCGGTAGTGACAATTCTTAAGGTTACACGTCGATTTTCAGACTTTGGAACACATTTATATAAAAACTATGGGATTTAGCTACTTACCATTCAACCATGAGGGTCAGAGATGCAGTGTCACTGCATGGTCAAAAATGCAGAGTCGTGGCTAAAACACAGGCTCAGCCAATGGACTAAAACTCTTGTGTTTCGGTAGTGACATGAAAACTAGGGACATGATTTTTTGAGTATAGAAAATTGATTTAAAAATTAAACCCACAATAAATCTAAATATTCCAAGTTCTGTTTCAACCCAATCATAAAGATCTTTGAAATTAAATCATTGAAAAAAATCTAAAAAAATTGAAAAGTGTTATTTAAAGGCATTGAAATTTAGATGTCAGGGTTGGGGACAGCTACTTCCCAATAGAAAGTACCCTATAAATGATGATTTTGTATATATTTAGCTTATCACTATCTCATGTAATGCATTGGGTTTATATAGACCATAACATTTTCTAATTAAATATCTATGCCTAAATACCTAATTGTTTTGTAAATAGTTTTTATTGTTGAGGGACTGCATATTACACGAATTCGGTAGAATGGCCCATATATATATATATATATATATACTCATGCCTGAGATCTCTTAGCACGAATCTAATTTCTCCAACTGAAGTGACCCATGAAATGACAGTTCTCCCCTATTGTCTAATTAAAGACAGATATTACCTCATTCACAATCTAATATTAAACTACACACACACACACATGTGCACACACACACACACACACACACACACACACACAC
>NW_027666715.1:17500-27500 GCF_963457725.1 Sprattus sprattus | reverse complement strand
GTAGTGGTTTTACCACGCATGCCGGCAGGCCCGTTAGGAGGGCGTTGCAGTAGTCGAGGCGGGAACTCACCAAGGTTTGCACCAGCAGCTGGGTGGAATACTGGGTTAGGTACGGCCTGATTTTGCGGATGTTGTAAAGCGTAAAGCGGCATGACCTCGCGTCAGAGGCGATGTGGGCTGTGAAGGTTAGGTGGTCGTCAATAATGACCCCGAGGTTTCTTGCTGTTTTGAATGGAGCCAGAGATAAAGAGTCAGTCTTGATGTTGATGTTGTGGTGGATGAACTGTTTGGCTGGGAAGACCATCAGTTCTGTTTTGGCCAGGTTCAGCTGGAGGTGGTGGTTTTTCATCCATGTGGATATATCAGCAAGACAGTCTGAGATCCGTGCCGAAACAGTGTTGTCCTCAGGAGGGAAGGACAGAACCAGTTGAGCATCATCGGCATAACAGTGGTAGGAAAAACCATGCGAGCGGATGATAGGGCCCAGCGAGGTGGTGTAGATGGCACACACACACACACACACACACACACACACACACACACACACACACACAATTAAAAGTGTGTGTCCTCCCCTGAGGCTCAGTTAACAGTGGAAGAGTGAGAGACATGGTATGTCTATTAATGGCAATCACATCCTTAGTGTGTATGTGTGTGTGTGTGTGTGTGTGTGTGTGTGTATGTGTCTGTGTGTGTGTCTGTGTGTGCCTGCGTGTTTGTGTGTGTGTGTGTGTGTGTGTGTGTGTGTGTGTGTGTATGTGTGTGTGTCTGTGTCTGTGTGTGTGTCTGTGTGTGCCTGCGTGTTTGTGTGTGTGGGTGTGTGCATGTGTGTGTGTGTGTGTGTTTGTGTGTGTGTGTGTGTGTGTTTGTGTGTGTGTGTGTGTGTGTGTGTGTGTAAGCGTGAGCAAGTGTGTGTGTGTGTGTGTGTGTTTGTGTGTGTGGTGTGTGTGTGTGTGTGTGTGTGTGTGTGTGTGTGTGTGTCTGTGTGTGTGTGTAAGCGTGAGCAAGTTTGTGTGTGTGTGTGTGTGTGTGTGTGTGTATATATGTGTGTGTGTGTGTGTGTGTGTGTAAGCGTGAGCAAGTGTGTGTGTGTGTGTGTGTGTAAGCGTGAGCAAGTGTGTGTGTGTGTGTATCCCACAGTCATACTGTGAAGCTAATCAAGGGTAATTGTCTCTGTTTCTGCTCTCTTCATCATCTGTCATTTCCTGTTATGTCGTTATCTCTGCCCCCCCCTTCCTCTCCCTCTCTCACACACACACACACACACACACACACACACACACACACACACACACACACACACACACACACACACACACACACATATATCTCTAGCCCCCCTCCCCCCCTCCTTCCTCTTCCTCTCCCGTCTCTCATCTCTGTATCTCAGTGAAAAAGCCTCAAAAGCAAAAGATGTCTATTACTAACAAACAGGTTCACACACACACACACACACACACACACACACACACACACACACACACACACACACACACACACACACACACACACACACACATACACACACACACACACACACACACACACATACAGTGCCTTGCATAAGTATTCACCCCCTTGGATGTTTTACCCTTTTATGGCTTTTATAAATCAGTCATGGTCAATATAAGTTGGCTTTTTGGACAAAAAAATTCACAAAATAGCTCTCTTGAATGTCAAAGTGAAAACATATTTCTACACAGTTATGTAAATAAAATAAAAATATGTAATGAAAATAAGGGATTGCATAAGTATTCACCCCCTTGATCACCCCCTTTATATAGACTGACCTAATTCAACAGAGGTCCAGCCAATTGGTGCTAGAAGTCTCACAATTGACCCTTCGCTAAGCCACGCCCAAAAACTGCCCCAGGCCAATCGTAGTTTAGCAACGGGTAACTAAGCGCGGAGGACCTGACAAGCATTTGGCAAAGTGAAGATTCCGAAGCACTGTGCCTATGGGTTGTGCAAAACCGACAGCCAATACCCAAAGAGTTTGTAGGGTGGGGTTGAATTTTTCCATTCCCAAAACCCAAAACCCAAAACTCAATATGAGAAATGCTGTGAGTGGATAAAGAAGTTTGGGAGGCCCCAATCGCAGCTGAATGTTTACAAAGAACACTTACATTTGCTTACAACAAGCTAATGTTAGCAAGCGAGCTAACTCATATCAGTATTGCTTGCATATAATTACAGTTCTTTGTTCACAATGCACATATTTTAACGTAAAATGAGACTATAAGATACATATCTACTGTTCGCGTTTGACATACTGTTGAATGTATTTTGGCACTTTGTTAAGTCTCCAACATGAGGACAAGCTAATGTTATCAAGCTAGCGGATAGTTAACTCATAAGTATTGCTTGCAAATGATTACGGTTCTTTGTTGAGAATGCGTACATTTTAACGTAAAATAAAATGGTAAGAGACAAGATGCAGGCTCGCTTTGACATACTGTTCAATATATTTTAGCATTTTGTTAAATGACGGCCGACACACAACTTCCCCAATCCGATTGCTGCTCTCCCTGTGTCAGTTCCTACGTGGGAGCATCAGGGGGGTTGCCGGAGGTTTTAATATGTATTTCCCCATCATCTGACTTCGCGCAGATATCATGTATGTATCCCTCAAAAGCATACTGAAGCCCCTTTTGCCTCGTTCTTTCAGAGATCTCCCCTGAACTCCAGAAATTAGTAATTATCTCTCTGCGGACGTCAGATAACGGCACTTATCATTGAGATTGATATGCCAGGTACGAAAGCTTGTCAGGCGTAGCAACAGTAGTTAAGGTGGTCGGGGCTTAGCGAAGGGTGAATTAGTGAAATGGGGATCAGTGTGCAGTAAATGTGTCTCAAGTGATTGTAGTATAACGACACCTGCGTCTGGAAGGTCCATGTGTTTGTGTGTGTTTGTTTGTGTGTGTGTGTTTGTTTGTGTGTGTGTAGGCGTATGTGATTCTGGAAACTAGTGGCAGTATTTGTTTATTCACGTTACTTAGCAACGGAGGCAGGATAATAGCCATAGTGCTCATATTGCTCTAACACCCGCATTGAAAAGACACAATGCCCAATCAAGGGGTCATCATTGCGGTGTGTCTGTGTGTGAGTGTGTGTGTGTGTGTGTGTGTGTGTGTGTGTGTGTGTCTGTGTGTGTCTGTGTGTGTGTGTGTTTATCATTACAGTGCGATCAAAATACAGGGTACATTTGAACCATATAACAGAAAATCAGCCTTTCACCAAGCTGCACACGACTAATGGCACATTTAACAGTGTGTGTGTGTGTGTGTGTGTGTGTGTGTGTGTGTGTGTGTGTGTGTGAGTGTGTGTGTGTGTGTGTGTGTGTGTCTGTGTGTGTGTCTCTGTGTGTGTGTGTGTGTGTGTGTTTATCATTACAGTGCGATCAAAATACAGGGTACATTTGAACCATATAACAGAAAATCAGCCTTTCACCAAGCTGCACACGACTAATGGCACATTTAACAGTGTGTGTGTGTGTGTGTGTGTGTGTGTGTGTGTGTGTGTGTGTGTGTGTGTGTGTCTGTGTGTGTGTGTGTGTGTGTGTGTGTGTGTGTGTGTGTCTCTGTGTGTGTGTGTGTGTGTGTGTGTCTGTGTGTGTGTGTGTGTCTGTGTGTGTGTGTGTGTGTGTGTGTGTGTGTCTGTGTGTGTATGTGTGTGTGTGTGTCTGTGTGTGTGTGTGTGTCTGTGTGTGTGTGTGTGTGTGTGTGTCTGTGTGTCTGTGTGTGTGTGTGTGTGTGTGTGTCTCTGTGTGTGTGTGTGTGTGTGTGTGTGTGTGTGTGTGTGTGTGTCTCTGTGTGTGTGTGTCTGTGTGTGTGTGTGTGTGTGTGTGTATGTGTGTGTGTGTGTGTGTCTTAGTGTCTGTGCACACGACTAATGGCACATCAACAGTTTCTGCTCATTAGCGTTAGCATGGCGAGACTCTAGGCTCTGTACTTACTCACTGGCAGAGAGGCGTTCACACACACAGCGTGACTCCAGGCTCTCACACACGTGTCACACACACACAAACAGACTTTAACACACACGCGACTTGGGCTCGGTCTGTGTGTGACATAGTTTTTCATACACACTGATACGAACGGGTTTATGAAATCATGCAAATGTTCACACACACACACATAGACACACACACCAATACATGCACACACACACACACACACACACACACACACACACACACACACACACACACACACACACACACACACACACACACATAGGGCCCTATCTTGCCGATCAGAAACGCAAGTAGGACGGCGCCAAGCGCAAGTAGCTGTGTGGGCGGCTCTATGGCGCAGTTGCTATTTTAACGGCGGAAAAAACACTATAAAATAGGGGATGTAGTTGAATCCCCAGAAAGGACTGTATTGCTGGTTACTGATTGTTGAGTGACAATCGCCACAGGCTGTCCGGTAAGAACAGTGCAAGAATGCCAATGTCCAATGTTGTTGAAGGTTTATTGCACACACACATGAAGTGAAGACATGATGACTGATGAATGAACCATGAATATAATTATCCGTGTAAAGGACTTATATCCAAGGAAAATGATGAACTGAATGAAGACCGTGTAATGACTGATTGAACCGTGAACTGAATGAGACAATGATCCGTGGTTTCTATGGAATGACATGAATAACAAATATATACAAATATTACAATTATGCACAACAATGAATATATATTTATACGATGAAACAGACCAAGTAAAGAACACACATATATACACAAACACTCACATTCTTAAACGACGCACGGCAAGTGAGTGAAAGTCTCTGAATGAAAGTCTCTGAATCCTTGGTGCTCCTCTCTCCAGCTTCTGCTCCCACAAAATGGCCAGAGAGGGGGTCGGGCTTATATAGGGGGAGAGGGGCTGAGCTGCATGTCCAGGCATGCCTCAGGGGGAGACTTGAAACAGTCCACAGAGGAATGGAGGTTTCATGAAACAGTCTCTGTGGTGGCCAATAGACAGTGGCACTCCACTGTTTACGACCCCCCACAGAACCTAGGGATCAGCTGATAGGCTGACCTCTGCCTGGACCCCAGGTCCTGTGACTGGCCCAAACAGCAGGGTGCCTCAGCTTGATGCAGCTGGGTGAGAAGCCTTTTCTACAGCCGCCCCAACTTTGCGTAGAAAAGTTCCTTCCAGTAACTCCAGCCAGTTGCATCCGGTGGGGATGATGGGAGCTTGGTGATGGGATAAAGAGGATTCAGCACTATGGGGTGAAATGTGTCTTCCTCCTGGGACTCACACCTGGGGAGCCGCCCCCCCACACAGATCAGATGGGCCTTGGTGTCACACTCTGGAGCCAATGCGTGCAGTCTGCTGGCTGCAGAGACAGGTTTCCCTGTGGACAGAAGAGTGTATTCCTCCGGGTAGCAGAGAGCAAGCTCTGCTTGCCTGAAATCCCCTGCTGTGGGGTCTGTGGGTGTGGCCGCCCCATGACATGCTCTGATAGAGGCCTCCAGCAGCTCTTGGCAGCTGCTGAAACCCCCTGCCTCTGGATGAGACTGAGCAGAGGTCACAGAGACGTTGCCACTGAAGGCTGATTTCCGCAGGTCAGCAGGCTCGTGCAGGGATGATGATTCTCTTCCTGCTGGCTGTGATGACTTCCTGTCTTTGCTGCGGGCCTCAGCTTGGACCGGCTCCTGACTCAACCGTTTCCTGTGAACATCCCTCTGCTTGGGCTTGGTCACCTGATGTCGACGCTCAGTTGAAGGAGTCTGAGTGCCAGTGAGCAGACAGTGAGGGGTGGAGGACTGATGCATGGGTACCTTGAAAGGGCCTTGCAGTGTCCAACCGAGGCGTGTCTTCAGTGCGGCTGGTCCACCTGGTGTGCCGAGGTGCACCCGCTCAACTGGGGTGAGGAGATGGGGGTAGTCAGACCCGATGAGGAGCAGAGGTTGGGCCTGACTGAATGACTGCAGAGGCAGACCTCTGAGGTGAGGATAGGCCTTCTGCAGGGCTTCGACCGGATATGAGTGGGTAGAGAGGCCAAGCTCTGATGAGGTGAAAGCCTGCTCTATCCTAAACCGCTTGTCTGGTTGACTGGCTGATGCCACGGAAAAGGACACTGACCTCCCTGACACTGACTTGATGACGTTGTGACGGATGGTTCTGAGTGCCAGCTCCTCCCTCCGTCCTTGAAGGCCCAGCTCCTGAGCCGCGCTGTGTAGCAGCATTGTGCGCTCGGAACCGTCGTCCAAGATGGCGTATGTCTCCATCTTGGTATTGCCATTGAACAGGCACACCTTCACCAGTTTCAGCAGCACACTACCACCTCTCCTTGCATGATCGAGGTAGTATGTTACTGGCCGATGAATGGCGGTGGCTGGCTTCTCCGGTGTGGTGTTGGCCTCATGCAGCACTTCCAGATGCGTCAGGTTGCAAGTCTGGCATCTGGCCTTGAGGTAGCACTGCACGGTTGGATGGTCTCTCCCACACCTCCAGCATCGTTTTCCTTTCTTGATCCAGCTGACCTTCTGATCTTCGGTCAGCTGCTTGAAGGATGTGCACTGATTGAAATAGTGCTGGGTGTTGTTGCAGAAAGGGCAGTACTTCTGTGGGTGCTCTGTCTTCCGAAGTGGGGGCTGTGTTGACTTGATTGATACCACTGCCTTAACAGGGGAGTCACACCCAAGCAGGACAGTGGTGGAGCGTGCGGCTGGGCTCTGATCCCTCCTGGCGCCCCTCTGGCGGTCAGGTGGCTCTTCCAGCGGTGCTCTGGATTGGATGAATGGCACCTCATCCTGCTGCACTCTGACCTCCCTCTCCAGCCACTCAGCAAAGTCCAGAAGTGTGGGGATTGGTGTTCGCATGGGGTCGATGTAGCGCTTGAACTGGGTGCGCAGGTCATGTGGAAGCTTTGACAGCAAACGTGACACATGTGACCCACACTCCAGTTCTGTTCGCCCTTCTTTTCCCAGCTGGTCCAACATACCCACAAGGGCCCGCACCTTTAGTGCGAACAGGCGGAACCCCCTGCTGTCACTGCTCTTGACTGGAGGTTCAGACAGGACCTCATTGATGCGCTGCAGAGCCAGCCTGTGTGGCTGGCCATACAGTTCTGTGAGTGATGCCATGGTGTTGGTGTATGGGTAGCGGCTGTTGCTGTAGGAGTCTGCTATCAGCAAAGCATCCTCCAGCTTCAGGTGGTCGACCAGGATCTGGTACTTGAACCGCTCGGTTGCATCCGCCGGCAGGATGTTCTCCAATGCCAGCTTCAAGCGGGCAAACTGGCGGGGGTCTTCAGCTGTGAAGCACGGGATGTGAGGCTTTGGTCCTCTGTATGTGCTCTCTCGTTGGGGAGGAGTAGGTGGCCCATCGTAAGGACCCTGCCCCAGTGGTCTCAGTCCAGCAGCCGGGTATGCTGGGTTATGATGACCGGCTGATGAGGTGCGAGGAGGCGTGAATGGCACCATGTACTGCGGTGTCGGTACCTGAGATGGTGGTGCCTGAGTAGCCGGGCTGTGCTCTGGACGCATATGCATGCTCCGCATATGGTCAGTCAGCTCAGCCATAAGCTGTGGTGGCGGATGATGTGGGCGTGGCACCTGCCACGGTGATCTCTGCGTCGCCGCGCTGACCATGTCATGATATGACACTGGCGGAGGTGGTGGCGGGAACGTGTCATCAGCTGGTTGGACTGCCAGTGGAGAATGGTGAGACGCAGGCCACGGCACATCTCGCAGGTCATCCCCTGGCTGAATGATGGGCTGCCTGGTTGTCAGCGGTGTGGACGAGAAGTCCGGGTAAGGGAGCCTGGAATAGGATACCCCACTGTCTGCGACGTGGGGTCGTCCTCCTGATGGGGCAGCGAAGCTGGTGGGTGGCGCTGGTGGTGCTTCTGATGAACGCGGTGAAAGGGCTTGGACGATCTGTTGCATGTCCATCTTGAAATGCTGGTAATCATCCCTCATCTCCCTCATTGCTTGAAGGTTACCATCCCTCATGTTCTTCATTGACTGAAGATTGTCATCCCTCATCTCCCTAAGTGCTGAAAGGAATGCCTCTGGGAGTGGGCTTGACTGTTGATGTCCAGCAGGTGGAGCTAGAGAGTCCACATGACCGTGACTGCTGGCTCCACCGTCGGCTTGGTCAGAGAGTGTGTGTGGCAAGTGATGTTTGGGAAGGTCCACCAAATATTCATCCAAGTAACGGGGCTGATGTCCCTCACGGCGAGCACGGGTGTTCCCTCTGGGCAATGACATCTTGCTGCAGTAATTGTTGAATCCGGCTCGAAGGACTATATAAAATAGGGGATGTAGTTGAATCCCCAGAAAGGACTGTATTGCTGGTTACTGATTGTTGAGTGACAATCGCCACAGGCTGTCCGGTAAGAACAGTGCAAGAATGCCAATGTCCAATGTTGTTGAAGGTTTATTGCACACACACATGAAGTGAAGACATGATGACTGATGAATGAACCATGAATATAATTATCCGTGTAAAGGACTTATATCCAAGGAAAATGATGAACTGAATGAAGACCGTGTAATGACTGATTGAACCGTGAACTGAATGAGACAATGATCCGTGGTTTCTATGGAATGACATGAATAACAAATATATACAAATATTACAATTATGCACAACAATGAATATATATTTATACGATGAAACAGACCAAGTAAAGAACACACATATATACACAAACACTCACATTCTTAAACGACGCACGGCAAGTGAGTGAAAGTCTCTGAATGAAAGTCTCTGAATCCTTGGTGCTCCTCTCTCCAGCTTCTGCTCCCACAAAATGGCCAGAGAGGGGGTCGGGCTTATATAGGGGGAGAGGGGCTGAGCTGCATGTCCAGGCATGCCTCAGGGGGAGACTTGAAACAGTCCACAGAGGAATGGAGGTTTCATGAAACAGTCTCTGTGGTGGCCAATAGACAGTGGCACTCCACTGTTTACGACCCCCCACAGAACCTAGGGATCAGCTGATAGGCTGACCTCTGCCTGGACCCCAGGTCCTGTGACTGGCCCAAACAGCAGGGTGCCTCAGCTTGATGCAGCTGGGTGAGAAGCCTTTTCTACAAACACACTTGCGTCCAGCGCAAGTGTCAAAAGGGTTGGTCCAAAGGAGGTTACTCAGCCATAGGTGTGGTTTGGGCGTAATATGCAATAAACCAATCCGAGCGTCATTTCACATTCCCTTTAAGAGCGAGAAGCGCATAGTCCATAGCGGCTTGTTATTTTGATGGCGGAATTACCTGGTGGAAGACCGGAGAAGTTCACAGCCGAGGAGACCGACGTGAGATTTACACCAATGTTTTGGCAAGCCATATATAATTACAAGGAAAATTTACCACTTGAGGAAATCATTGTGATATCCATATCCAAGATATTTTAAAAATAAGCATACATGTAGCCTACACATTGACCCAAATGATTCAGGTTAATTGAAGCTGCGTGACATTTGATTTATTGTATGGCTTTGTAAAAAGCCGGGAGATAGATATATATGGGGATGCGAGAAACCCTCCAAAAGTAAGCAAAGTCAAGCAAGCATGTCAAGATATTGCCGTGATTGTTTCTGCAACGGGGCACCCGAAAACGTTGCCGAAAACGCTATAATGACGTCCGGAGACGTGGGACATCCAAGCTGGAAGGTAACACACGTTCTCGTGCCTTCACGGGAGGTGGATCTGCCTCGACCCAGGATCTGACGGCAGCAGAGGACATCGCCACGTCTACCCTCACGCCTGAGAGCGTGCAGGGATTTGGGGGCATGGAAATCGGCACCCAAGCCAGTGCACCAGCTGACCAAACCCAAGGTACATAAATAAAGTCCACATACACAGAGATGAGTTTACAAGATTTATAATAATACTGGCATTAGATAAATGCAACAAAGCCATACAATAAATCAAATGTCACGCAGCTTCAATTAACCTGAATCATTTGGGTCAATTGTGTACGCTAGATGTATGCCTAGTTTTTAAATGTCTTGGATACGGATATCACAATGATTTCCTCATG
>NW_027666716.1:7500-12500 GCF_963457725.1 Sprattus sprattus | reverse complement strand
GGAGTTGAATGTGTGTGACATAATAACACTGTTTGCGTGTATATTAGCTTAGGCTACTGTGTGGATCATTGCATCTTGATACAGCTGCACGGTTAGGCTAACAGTCAAGGAAAAAGACAACGCCCTCTGGTGTTTGGATCTGGAGGTGCTTCTCTTTCAGCCAGAGTTGGGTCTTTTATCACATTGTTTGTAAATGTGTCGACCATGTTCTATTCTGGGGGGGGGGGCAATGTCTATCTGCAGGACAGGTGAGGGGGGGAGTTCACCTGAAGTCCTCCAGCTGTCGGATCACCTCCTGGCTCTGCATGCTCTGGACTTCCACCGCAAACCGCTTCTGCTGGTCCTCTGGGATGAGGTCCGCCCGGGTACGGTCTAACAGGGGGAGAGGCGTCATTACACACACACACACACACACACACACACAGCCACACACACACACACCCACACACACACACAGCCCCACACACACAGCCCCACACACACACACAGCCACACAGCCACACACACACACACCATAATCACACATTACATACTAATCATATCATACACACAACAAACACACATACAAGCGCGCACACACAAACACACCAAGAGCACACAACAAACGTTTTCCAGCACACACACAGAGGGAAATGACTCAGTTTGTGATCTTTGAGTGTAAAAGGAGAGGGGATGGGGAGACAGAGGGACTTACCCAACTCATAGCTGACCATAGAAGGCACAGATACTCTGAGAACCTGAGAGGGAGGGCAGAGAACAGACAGTGAGACAGGTTTCAACTACCCCAACTCCGTCAGTGAGACAGGTTTAAACTACTCCAACTCAGTCAGTGAGACACGTCAAACTACCCCAACTCCGTCAGCGAGACAGGTCAAACTACCCAACTCCGTCAGTGAGACAGGTCAAACTACCCCAACTCCGTCAGTGTGACAGCTCAAAAGACCCCAACTCAGTCAGTGAGACAGGTTTAAAATACTCCAACTCAGTCAGTGAGACAGGTTTAAACTACTCCAACTCCGTCAGTGAGACAGGTCAAACTACCCCAACTCCGTCAGTGTGACAGCTCAAACTACCCCAACTCAGTCAGTGAGACAGGTTTAAAATACTCCAACTCCGTCAGTGAGACAGGTTTAAACTACCCAACTCCGTCAGTGTGACAGCTCAAAAGACCCCAACTCAGTCAGTGAGACAGGTTTAAACTACTCCAACTCCGTCAGTGAGACAGGTCAAACTACCCAACTCCGTCAGTGTGACAGCTCAAACTACCCCAACTCAGTCAGTGAGACAGGTTTAAAATACTCCAACTCAGTCAGTGAGACAGGTCAAACTACCCCAACTCCATCAGTGAGACAGGTCAAACTACATCAACTCCATCAGTGAGACAGGTCAAACTACCCCAACACCTTCAGGGTTCTTTGTTATCAATGACAGATTACATGTGACCATCACAGAGCCCATTGTCATGATTGGGTAAAAGTGGAATGGTTGTGCTGCTGTTTGTTGATGAGTAGGAAGGAAGAATGTCAAGGCACTGTGGTTCCACTGTTCTGCCAGCAGATGGCGCAAGAGGACAGAGCTCAAGATAGTGGATTACAGCTGGTACAGGAAGGAAAGAGAGAAGAGAGGGAAACACACACACACACACACACACACACACACACACACACACACACACACACACACACACACACGACAACATTGAGGCCCTTTCTGGTGCCACACAGGATGAAGGCCTCCAGCCAGAAGCCAACAGCGAGAGAGAGAGAGATAAGGAGCATGCAGCGACGAGACAGAAGGACTGAGGGAGAGAGAGGAGGAGAGAAAGGAGGAAGAAAAGCAGGAGACAAGAAGGGAAAACACACATCCCTCGATCCATCAGGGGGGTCGTTCCACGACCCCCACAGGAAGCGGGGGGTCAGACGCAGGGAGAGCAATGCACCCTGTGCAAAAAGACATAGGGGGCCAGGGATGGCATGGCATGAAAAAGTAGAAAGACAGGGAGACAGAGAGACAGAGAGAGAGAGAGAGAGAGGGAGAGAGAGAGAGAGAGAGACAGAGAGAGAGAGGGAGACAGAGAGAGAGAGAGAGGAGAGAGAGAGAAAGGGTGTGGAAGAGGAGCACAGACAGAACCATGAGAGATGGAGAGAGGGGAGAGTGAGGGGCAGAAACCGTGACAACAGGGTAGGATTACGGGCAACAACATTCTACTCACAGCACCCTTGTCCAGGAAGTTATTGTAGAACTCCACAAACTGCTTCTTCGCTTCTTTGGCACTCAAGCTCCTCAGGATGTCAGCGTGAAGATAGCAGAGCTGCAGCCAAGAGAAAGAGAGAGGGAGGGAGAGAGAGAGGGAGAGAGAGGGAGAGAGAGAGCAAGAAGGAGAGGTAGGGAGAAAGAGAGAAGGAGATGGGTGTTGGAGATAGGAAAGTGGAAGGGAGGGAGAGAGAGAGTATGACTAAGCAGTAATAACAAGGGATGAAAAACAATGACAAACACAACTAATACAACCACTCCAACTGGAGAGTGTCTCCAGAGAGAGACTATGGTGTAGTGCACAAACAAACACACACATAGTCAACTAAGAGCTATTAAGCGCACATATCTATATATAAACACAGAGCCAAATCACTTCACACACACACACACACACTTAGCTAAGCCACTGCTAGGAAACAGACACAGAGACACTTCAACTCTAAGCCAGCGACTCAGAGATGGGTGGTATTAGCACTGCTCTTCCAACACGCTAAATGTCAATGCATTACTGACTGAGCACACCGCTAATGTTTTGAACTGACAGCACCGCTATTGTTTTAAAATGATAGCACAATGCATTACTGACTGAAAACACCGCTAATGTTTTAAACTGATAGCACAATGCATTACTGACTGAAAACACCGCTAATGTTTTAAACTGATAGCACAATGCATTACTGACTGAAAACACCGCTAATGTTTTAAACTGATAGCACCACAATGCATTACTTGTTTACTTAGAACACAGCTAACATTTTAAACTGATAGCACATATGACAGGTTTTCGTGAACAACACTACTGTAAACTCACTTACTGAACCTGTATTTTGTAAGGAAATTGGGCAGTTTTAAATAGTGACGCTGGACTGAAAGAAAAAATGCAAAAACAACGAAAATGCCGCACAGCGGCCATAGGCCTGCTGTTAGACCATTCCACCCGTCACACTTACTGGCAGTGAGATCTGTTTGTTTCACTTTCAGTTTCAGGAGTGCCAGAGGGCTTCAAGGATGAAGTGATCATTTTATCAGCAAACAAGGAACCGCAAATATAATTACTGCTGCTACAATCAGTACCCAAGGACCTAAGTACCCAAGTAATATAAACTACTAGACTTACTGTTAGTGTTAGTAATATAAACTACTACACTTACTGTAAGTAATATAAACTACTACACTTACTGTTGGAAGCCTATAGATACCAATAGGTCTCTCAGGAGAGGAGAGCAGTGTTTAGGGCAGGAAGCAATGGACACACACACACACACACACACACACACACACACACACTCTCTCACACACTCACTTGCACACTCAGGAGCACAGCAACGCATGCATACTTAACTAAACTAGCATGCATGACTTGATGGGGAAGTCGACCAGGGAGTAGGCAGTAGGGTGTAGTCGCATGTGGGGTCAGCTAAGGAAGTGGGCTGAAAATATGATGTACTAGCATGTGGTTCTAGCTGAGGAAGTGTTCTTTAAATATGATGTACTAGCATGTGGTTCTAGCTGAGGAAGTGTTCTTTAAATATGATGTACTAGCATGTGGTTCTAGCTGAGGAAGTGTTCTTTAAATAGGATGTTCTAGCATGTTCTAGCATGTTGTAGCTGAGGAAGAGTTCTTTAAATATGATGTACTAGCATGTGGTTCTAGCTGAGGAAGTGTTCTTTAAATATGATGTACTAGCATGTGGTTCTAGCTGAGGAAGTGTTCTTTAAATATGATGTACTAGCATGTGGTTCTAGCTGAGGAAGTGTTCTTTAAATAGGATGTTCTAGCATGTTCTAGCATGTTGTAGCTGAGGAAGAGTTCTTTAAATATGATGTACTAGCATGTGGTTCTAGCTGAGGAAGTGTTCTTTAAATCGATGTTCTAGCATGTGATTCTCAGATGAGGAAGTGTTCTTTAAATAGGATGTTCTAGCGTGTTCTAGCATGTTCTAGCATGTGGTTCTCAGATGAGGAAGTGCATCTGAAGAGGATGAATGGATGCACAGCATGCTTCCATAGGGGATGGGGAACAGAGGGACATTAGAGTACCACTGAATGGGTGTACAGTACCAGTCAAACGTTTGGACACACCTTCTCAAGCTTTACTTTTATTATTTCTTACATGGTAGATACATTTTTTTTTTGGTTTAGTACATCATTCCGTATGTGTTCTTTCATTGTTTAAATGTCTTCAGTATTAATCTACAATGTAGAAAATAATAAAAGTAAAGAAAACACTTCTCCAAAAAATGAAAGGTATGTCCAAACTTTTGACTGGTACTGTATATTATGTCTCAATGCTAACATAATGGCGGCGCACCAATCCACTAAAGAAGGCTGGCCCCAGTGGGTGGTTCTAGGTCAGTCATTAGATGGTGCATGGGTTGTACCCTGGGGGGGAGATAAGAGTATATAGAAAAGAGGTTATACGATTGATCTATTGATCCATTGATCCGCTGCTGGGTGTCTGGGGGTTTCTACGCCATCTAATACTGCTGGATCCTAACACAAGCTCATTCCCCACTGAAGGGGAGTGATGGAGAATGCAAACACACACACACACACACACACACACACACACTCGCTCACGCACACACGCAAACACACACGCACACACACACACACACACAAACACACTCAGTCACGCACACGCACCACACACACACACACACACACTCGCTCACGCACACGCACACACAAGCACAGAAGTTAACTAGTGCATGCTGGTGTAGGTTTGGATGCTCATGCCGAAG
>NW_027666717.1:65000-67500 GCF_963457725.1 Sprattus sprattus | reverse complement strand
TGTCTGTGTGTGTGTACGTCTGTGTGGGTGTGTGTGGGGTGTGTACGTCTGTGTGTGTGTACGTCTGTGTGGGTGTGTGTGGGTGTGTACGTCTGTGTGTGTGTGTTTGTACGTTTGTGTGTGTGTATGTGTACATCTCTGTGTGTGTGGGCGTCTGTGTGTATGTGTGTGTGTGTGTGTGTGTGTACCCCTGTGGCCTGTTTCACGCACACGCACACACACCTTATGTACTCTGAAGCTTACTGATGGACATGTCTACTCCACACACACACACACACACACACACACACACACTGGAGAAAATGAGGAATGCTTCGTCCTTGCTGCATAATATGTTACTTCCTGTGTGTGTGTGTGTGTGTGTGTGTGTGTGTGTGTGTGTGTGTGTGTGTGTGTGTGTGTGTGTGATTCTGGTTCCCTTTAAAGATGAGTTTCTGATGGTTTGAGCCTGAGATTTAAAAGAGAAAACCTGAAGTGTGTGTGTGTGTGTGTGTGTGTGTGTGTGTGTGTGTGTGTGTGTGTGTGTGTCTGTGTGTGAAACCAGAAGGCTGAAGCTGCAGACCTCCTTCAGGTAGCGCTGACCTTTTCCTGCAGTGCACTCATTAGTGTGTGTGTGTGTGTGTGTGTGTGTGTGTGTGTGTGTGTGTGTCTGTGTGTGTGTGTGTGTGTGTGTTTGTGTGTGTGTGTGTGTTTGTGTGTGTGTGTGTGTGTGTGTGTGTGTGTGTGCGTGTATGTCCATGTATATGAAGTCATTATCATTCTCTAGTTGTTTCCTGGCAAACTGATAGCTGGAGATCACATAATCCTCAGAGACAAGGGTAACACACACACACACACACACACACACACACACACACACACACACACACACACACACACACACACACACACACACACGCACACGCGCACACACACACACACACACACAGGGGTTAAATTGGGATTTTCTATGTGGTGGGGCTCTGATCCGGAGGGGCAAATTTCACAAATCTTTCGTGGATTATGCAGTAAATAAGTTGCCAAATTAAACAAAAAACACATCACCGTTAAAGTTGTATTAGTATTGATTGATTCACATCCATATGAATGGATGACATGACAAACAAGTGGTGGGAAATGGAAAGAATTTGTTAGGTTACTTTTCTCTGATCACATTTTTTTTATTTAAAAAATATTCACAGGGTCAATGCTAAAATACACTACTCACCTGAAAGCCAGATATCCCTAACTTTTTGTGAATAGTGTATGTTCAAGGACCAACGCATAGCCAGGAGGAAGATTCAGATGATGAGCAACCACCCACAAGCAGTGAAGCTATCAGCCAACAACTCCAGCATTTTTTATATGTTGCTTAATATGTACTCTGTAGATTTTGAGTGTGTTTGATGAGGTCACATTAAGAGCTGATTCATAGATACAAATAAGTTTGAAATTCATCCAGCAAGGAATGAGAAATGTGATTCGGAGATCGCATAGACTACTTGCTAAATCATTTAGAATTAGCAGCCTTGTTCTTTTTAACTAGCGCTTGCGAGTTGTCACACCAGTAGCAGGCTATCCCTGCATAGGTTAATTGTTCCTGCTTAATGAAAATGCAAGCCCATATCTAATGATATTAGCCTATTGGTGATGATCGACCTCTTTCAAAATACCGTGCACCTTTAATATTGTTTCTCTTACCTCGCCATTCACCTGTCTACTACGATATGTCTGATGATGACCGAATTGACGTTGTGTTGTCTGATCTGGGAGGAGGAGCTTCTGCGCAAGTTTCGTTCGCGATATGCCTACTTCTCAAACTTGCTCCAGATGTCTAGGCCAGCCTTTCCCTACCATTATTTAGAATTGTTTTTTAAAACAACAAAGATTTGCAATGGAAAAGTTGTAAATGAGTAGGACAACATTGCTTGTGAATGGACTAGGCAGGAGCTGCTGGATCTGCTTTGCAGAACTCCAGACCTGGCCGCTTATGTGCCGGGGCACCGCCCCGGAACGCCCCGGCCCAATTTAACCTCTGCACACACACACACACACACGCACACACACACACACACACACACACACACACACACACACACATGCACATGTGTGTGTGTGTGTGTGTGAGAGAGAGAAAGAGAGAGATTTATTGTGTGTGAGTGTGTGTGAGAGAGAGATAGAGTGATTGTGTGTGTGTGTGTGTGAGAGAGTTATTGTATGTGAGTGTGTGAGAGAGAGAGAGAGTGATTGTGTGTGTGTGTGAGATTGATTGTGTGAGTGTGTGTATATGAGAGAGAGAGAGCGTGATTTTGTGTGTGTGTGTGAGAGAGAGAGAGTGATTGTGTGTGTGTGTGTGTGAGAGAGTTATTGTATGTGAGTGTGTGTGAGAGAGAGAGAGTGATTGTGTGTGTGTGTGTGTGTGAGAGAGAGAGTGATTGTGTGTGTGTGTGAGAGAGAGTGATTGTGTATGAGTGTTTGTGTGTGTGAGAGAGAAAGAGTGATTGTGTGTGTGTGTGAGAGA
>NW_027666717.1:57500-60000 GCF_963457725.1 Sprattus sprattus | reverse complement strand
TCCATCATTTCCTGGCCTCCTTAGACGAAGCTAAACAGAATCAAATCTGTTTGTGTTTGGAGTGTGCTGGTCTGTTGTGCACATTGTTAATGAGTACACACACACACACACTCACACACACACACACACACACACACACACACACACACACTGGTACGACCCTGAAAATGTTGTGGCCTGTGTATACACACTCACACACACTGTGTTGTGTGTATGAGTGTGTGTGTGTGTGTGTTAATGTGTGTATACCAGCCTGCGTTCCTTGTTTTGCAGACAGCCCAGCAAAGCAGCCTAACTGCTTATTGCGATCGGAGCCAGTCCGTTAAAAGGCGCTTTGTGACGCCACCTCGGAGATGGTTCTGGGAGAGATGCATTGATGCGTTTGACGCCGCCAGTGTTGCTGCGTTAAGAGCCTCGGTGCCTCGCAGGGAGAGAAAGAGGGAGAGAGAGAGAGAGAGAGACAGACAGAGAGAGAGAAAGCAAGAGAGAGACTGGCAGAAAAAGAGAGAGATAGACCAGTGTTGCTGCGTTTAAGAGCCTCGGTGCCTCGCCTAGACATTCTACCAGTCACGGAGTGAGAGTCCGAGAGGGAAGCCCAGGATTCCTTGAGGCCTATTTCTGGAGGCCCGTTTGTTTCTTTTGTTTCGTTGTTACTTTGAGCTTTTTGGTTGTTTCTATTTTGTTAGTCCAGTTTTTCCGATTCAATATTTTTTTCCATTATTAGTGTGCTTGCCCGAAGGGAAGCACAGTATTGTTATCGTCAAGTTTTCTTTATTTATTCCGTACGTTTTTCTTGCAGCTAACTACTCCTCGCCCGATTGAGCTAGAGACGCCATTCAAACACCAAAACGTCCGGCCCGATCCGGTGCAAGCTGCTATGACTTTTCGTGGCGATACTCTTTGCCACTCCTTTTTTATCCCTCTTTTTCATCCCCTTTTTCTCTCATTGACTAACATGGGGAAGGTTGAGCCATTGTGACGTCACCCACTAAGGCGAAGCTCTGTATTCTCCTGTAACGGCAGTTGACGGCCAGCGACGACCAGCATACAATCATGGATATAAACACTAGAAATGCTGTTGCTGAACTTCATCTACACACCTGATTTAATTCTTTAAGCCTTATTGGACATATTTTTATCTTAAAAGCTATATATATATTTGTATTTAACTATTTTGAGAAATGATAACGTTATTACGTGATGTGCCTTCGCTGCAGAACAGGATGGTATAAGAGAAAGAGAGCGGAGATTCTCCTAACTAGCTGGCTAATGTAGCCATCCCATTTAAGCTATTCATATTACCGCTAAGCTATTTGTGACATTGGTAATTATACAGTATAATTTGTTACATTTCACTCTCAATTTTTCCCGCTACAAACTGCTTAGTATTCCACTTTGTAGCCTTCTCTAATCACTCGATTACCTCAGCCAGCCAGATTGGCAAAATGACAGCACCGAGAGGTCCACGTATGTTTACCCTGGAGAGAGCAGTAGTGCTTTGCCAAATTGAGCCAGAGATTTTCGAGTCGAATGACAACGAAACTAATGTAAGTTGTAAAATGAATGTTGATGGATAACAACCTAAATCTGAGCCATAGTTGCCAACTCTGGCATCTACAACATTTCTGATTAGCTAATAGCCTACACATAGCCTCTTACTCTATAAAACATTAAAGCAAATATGGCGATGATTATTTACCTTATCTGCTGGTAACCATAGAAGATCGTGAAGTAGGCCTACTAGTGATTTGAGTCCAAGCCCATATGTATTGTAGATGAGGTAATCCACTTGGTGCTAACAAGCACATCAAAACTCCAGTCAAAACGATGGTCTGTCGACAACGCAGATTTCGCTAATATGTTTATCCTACTTGTAACTTGTTGGTTGCTAGAAAGCTCTCTGAACATATGACCGGTCTTACTATACTGTTAGTACACAGAGTAGGCCTATTCCTATTTTATGGACTGCATGGCTTATGAACAAAGCTCATGTAAAGTGACATTTCTAGTAACGTAATCTTGGAATGTGGCCTGGCTCACGTCGCTGTCATTCTTCCACACTGTCAGTGGACGAGCGTTGGCTCACTGTAGATTCACTTTGTTTGCGTTATTTCAGTGTAGTATTTATTTATATATTTAATTTTGCAATTAGGCTATATAGGCTGTCAAAAAGGTGTTGTATCGCTATGGCAGGGTTACATGAAGTAAATATGAATGTAATAGACTACTTTGTGCTACTGAATAATGCAGCTGAGATAATAAAGTCTTTGGAAGATGTTTTGTGTCATGTCTATAGGTTTATGTCTGTAAATGTGAAATGGTTAGTGGTAGGCCTACATCTCATGGCATTTCAATATATTTCTAGTTTAGTGAGCTACACTTTAGATATTTTCTGAGAGTCTTCGAGTTTAGCTGCCCCCTCCTTATATGGATAAAACATATAACAAGCCAGACATCACTGTTGAGAGAGAACTGCATTAAGTCTAACATATAGGCCTAT
>NW_027666717.1:37500-40000 GCF_963457725.1 Sprattus sprattus | reverse complement strand
AAAATTAATTCAACGTCACGTACCTCTGATCCAGTTGTTCGGTTTCTAGTTTGAGGGCCAGTGTGTCAGAAACGAGAGAGGGGGCGGGGGGAGTATGTAAACCGGCTGTGGTAAGCCGTGGATGCCGTGGAACGCTGATCAAGTGCGGGAAAGGCAGACGAATCCTTTGATGTGGCAAATAACACACCAAAAAACAGGGCTCCGATTTTTTCCGATGCGTGGCGGGAAATGACGAAGGTGCGGCGGCCCGCCACGCTGAAATGAACGTAGCGGAAACCCTGGTGTGTGTGTGTGTGTGTGTGTGTGTGTGTGTAATGTGCTGGACCTCTAAGAGTGTTGACTGAACGTGGCAGAACTCTAACAGTGCTGATAGAACACGATGGAACACAGTAGAACTCTAACAGTGAGGACAGAATGTATCCAAATCTTGATGCTGCTAGAACATTCTAGAAGTCTTAACCCCACTGTCAAAAAGGAAACAATACATCGGCAAGGTTAACGAAATAAAAATGTCAGGACACCTGCAGTAAATGTAATCCCAGTTCCTAATTTGTTTTCCCTTCTGAATATTTCTGTCTGGCTATAGTGGTATGGTCTGTGGTTGATGGCAATCGTATTTGAGTAGGCACTGCTCGAAGTTTTCCACTGTTTCTCGCTGTTTCGCTGTTCTTTTTGCCCGTCAGCTAACAGTTGTAGTGACGTCACTGAAAACTATCAATACATCAGCAAAACTGGAACAGAGAACTGGAACCGCCTTACCAGGATGCTGTAACTGTAGAAGCCCTATTATTGATGACAGGAACTGCACTGCACGTTTCCCATCGCATTGAACTCTTGATCACTATTGGGTTTAGTTGTGATCAGTTTACAGGGGTTTCATGTCTCTTCACTGTTTTCTGATCTCAGGTTTATACTCTCTCTCATATTGGTGATAAGACTTCTACCGTAGAGTTTCAGTGGGTAGTAAGACTTCTACCATAGAGTTTCAGTGTGTAGGTAGACTTCCTGTGTAGTTTTCAGTGTGTAGTAAAACTTCCTGTGTAGAGTTTGAGGGACACAGAGGGTTCCAGGACTTCAGTGGGCTGTTGAGTAGAGTAGAGTAGAGAGGAGTAGAGTAGAGTAGAGTAGAGTAGAGTAGAGTAGAGTAGAGTAGAGTAGAGTAGAGTAGAGTGGAGTGAGAGTAGAGTGGAGTAGAGTAGAGCAGAGCTGAGTAGAGTAGAGTAGAGTAGAGTAGAGCAGAGCTGAGTAGAGTAGAGTAGAGTAGAGTAGAGCAGAGTAGAGTAGAGTAAAATAGAGTAGAGTAGAGTAGAGTGGAGTAGAGTGGAGTAGAGTGGAGTAGAGTAGAGTAGAGTAGAGTAGAGTAGAGTAGAGTAGAGTGGAGTGGAGTGGAGTGGAGCAGAGCAGAGCAGAGCAGAGTGGAGTGGAGTAGAGTAGAGTAGAGTAGGGTGGAGTAGAGTAAAATAGAGTAGAGTAGAGTAGAGTAGAGTGGAGTGGACTGGAGGCTGTAATGATTTGTGCTGATGAATATAATTAGGGGGAAAATGCTGACACAGGAGCAGTAATTGGTTAAGCTAGGAAAGGGCACTCCTAGCCCTCCAATTAAAAGGCTTTTTAAATTAGTCATGCGTTGCCGCGGTAATGGGCCGTACTTTATTGGGACGGCACTAAAAACTACCCACTGATCCCTAAGTGTGTGTGTGTGTGTGTGTGTTTCAGGCAGCTCTCTAAGAGTCTCACCTACACACACACACACACACACACACACACACACACACACACACACACACACACACACACACACACACACACACACACAGCCGAACACTAATACAGGCACAAGCACACACACACTTGGGAAAGGAAATAATTTGAACGATTAACTTAATTAATTGTAGAGTAATTCATTTCAATAATCAGCTGCTTTTCTGTCACTCTTCTAGATCAGATGCCTCTGTCGGACACAAACTCTGTCTGATACACACACACACACACGAACACACACACGAACACAAACACGAACACACACACGAACACAAACACACACAGACAAACTCAAACACATACACGCACACACACACACACACACACACACGAACACAAACACGAACACACACACGAACACAAACACACACAGACAAACTCAAACACATACACACACGCACACACACACACACACCACTGAACCACTCATTCTTGAGGCCGAAACAACACTCTCATGTCCCGCAAGATCTCCAGGAGCTAAACACACTTTTCCACAGAAGTGTCAAGACTCACAGCTATTAGAACTGCATGGCGTCTGCATGCGCTCCACCCACTCAGAGAGAGTGAGAGAGAGGGAGAGTGAGAGGTAGGGAGAGAGAATGAGAGGGAGATAGAGTGAGAGTGAGGGAGAAAGAGAGAGAGATAGAAAGAGAGAGAGAGAGAGAGAGATAGGGAGAGAGAATGAGAGTGAGAGAGAGGGAGAGTGAGAGATAGGGAGAGAGAAGGAGAGTGAGATAGA
>NW_027666717.1:25000-30000 GCF_963457725.1 Sprattus sprattus | reverse complement strand
CAGAAAAAGGGAACACAGAGTGTGTGAGAGTGTGTGAGATTGTGTGTGTTTGTTTGTGTGTGTGTGTGTGTGTGTGTGTGTGTGTGTGTGTGTGTGGAGAGATTTAAATCAGCCATTATATCGGCTGTGGAGTTTGATTGACAGGTGATTCCCTGTGTCAGTTCAACCAGAAGCTGTCTCTCATTTATATACACAGTAATACAGACACACACACACACACACACACACACACACACACACACACACACACACACACACACACACACACACACACACACACACACACACACACACACACACACACACACAAACACACACATTCTCACACACTCTCACACATTCTCAAACAATCTCACACACTCTCACGCACTCTCACACACTCTCACACACTCTCAGACGTTCTCAGAAGTTCTCAGATGCAGAAGAGGAGCTTGAAGAGAAGGGCAGACTGCATCAAAGAGTGTGTCACCATGACAGCGTTTAGCACACTGCTTTCATCTTCACATACTACTTCACCAGCAGACACACCAATGCTGGCTTATAGCCACACACACACACACAGTACACACACACGTGCACACACACACACACACACACACACACACACACACACACACACACACACACACACACATTCACTTCACCAGCACACACACTACCGCTGGCTTATAGCCACACACACACACGGTACACACACGTTCACACACACACACACACACACACACACACACACACACACACACACACACACACACACACACACACACACACACACACATTCACTTCACCAGCACACACACTACCGCTGGCTTATAGCCACACACACACACACGGTACACACACGTGCACACACACACACACACACACATCCACTTCACCAGCACACACTAATGCAGTATGATCACACATACATGCCTGCACACACACACATACACTCACGCAGACACACTCACGCACACACATACACACACTCATGCAGACACACCCACACACACACAGACACACCCACACACACACACACTCTTACGCAGACACACACACACACCTATTACCCTTGTTCTGGTGTCCCTGTAAAACAAGACTACCTCTTAATCCACTAAACCAGTGCTTACAACCTTAAGGTGAACAGAGCTCATAAGAGAGAGAGACACACACACACACACACACACACACACACACACACACATACGCACACGCACACGCACACGCACATGCACACGCACACGCACACGCACACGCACACACTCACACTCACACTCACACACACACACACACACACACTCACACACACACACACACACACACACACACACACACACACACACACACACAAACACTCACACGTCATCCCCAGACTGGTGATTATTGAAGCCATCAGATGCAGCCAGCAGACTAATAGAGACATTTGCATGTGACATTTGCTGCCTCTGCTCCTGTGTGTGGGTGTGTGTGTGTGTGTGTGTGTGTGTGTGTGTGTGTGTATGTCTGTGTGTGTGTGTGTGTGTGTATTTCTGTGTGTGTGTGTGTGCTCCTAGAGATCAGAACAGTAAAAGTTTAATGAGGGGGAAATGTCACCCATCAGAAACAACACATACACACACGCAGACAGTAACACACACCACACACACATTAACACACATACACACGCTTAGACACTTACACACATACACATACGTGTAGACATTAACATAGACACATACTCACATATGCAGACAGAAACTGTTAAATGTATCCTTTAGTAACCTCCTAGAAATAATTAATTGTTTGCTTTTCGACGCCGAGAGCCTTTTCGACAGCTCTCACAATTAACTAAGACGGCACTTTGTCACTAACATTTAGTACTGACTAGTTCAGAAAATCATGTCATACTCCAAAACTCCTTCTTAAGTGTGTTTTAGTCGAGATACGAACAGGATCCCAGGTCTCTCACGAGTTCACCTATTCGTATTCTCTTTCTATCGTGAAAGAGAAGGAAAACATACCTTTTCTCACTGCTGCCAGGGTTTCTGTTTCAGAGGAGTCCCGGTCTCTTACGGGTGACTCGTTCCAAAAACAGGATGCTGGTTCCTAGCAGATGTACTAAGGTACGGCGTGCAGCAAGTGCGGGGGGAGTTACCCCCCCATTGAAGGAGTCAGAATCGGGTTTGTGGTATAAATTAGTACCTCAAAGATTTATTGTCGACTAGCTCCAGCAAAAAATAAGCTCAAAAGCCTCAAAGCTCACAGCGTCTCCCCTTTTTATCCCCAGTCTACTTCCTCCCAAGTCACAACCCTCTCCTTTTTTGGTAATACATTCTAAACTTTGTTAGACTTGCTCAGTACCTTTTTTCTCTATGTCATACTTTAACAAACACGTGTTCATTATCTGCACCAACATCATGTGTTTGCCTCCAACTGACCTGACCACACATTTCCTGACACTCAGGGCCCCAAATGACACTTCCCTTTTTTGTCTGCCTTGCACACTTCTAAAGACACTCAAAATTATAACAGCACTTAAACACATACATTGTTCTACATAAGGTATTCACTTGAAAACCTCTTTTCAACAGTATGTAAGCATAGTTCACTATTAAAGCAGTTTTTCAGCAAGCATAGATTATATAGGTTTGTTAAACATGACTCAAGCAATTTCAGTAAGCATGCATTTGTTAAATGATAATCAGTATATGTATCAATCTTGTGGCTGGCGTGTTCACATTTCTACGATTCATTCAACATCCTCCTCTTGAACCGACCAGCCACCAGCCCCATTGGCACCCGTCCTCTCCACACGACCACCAAGGAGTTCTCCAGACCGCGATTCTTTGCCAGCACATCTTTCTCCAGAATAAAAGTCCATTTGCCTGCAGACACAGTCTCTCTTTCGGACCAGTATGACTCATCCCACCCCAATCATTATTCTTGAGGACTAAAGCGTCTTTATTTTCAGCAAGAAAACCATCTTTTAATTTCATTAGAAATAACATGCAGTCATATTTATATAGGCTACATATATATCAATTTCATTCATCAATTTCATATATCATTTTCATGTGAGATTTCAGAACTCACAGGCCACTTCGTACAGTTTCCCCGGGGCTTTCTTTGTCTTGTTTTTTATTTCTTGCCCCCACCAGTTTGCATGCAGAGCAGAGCCTAAGCCACCACATGACCTAAATCCTACTATCTTTATCAAACTGTTTATCATCGGTTCTTGGTCGGCCTCCCCAGTCCCAATCAGGTTTCAATATGCTTCAATGCTCTGAAACCAATTCAGGATGGGAGATCGGTTTTTTGCCCCCAACTCTCTTTCTATCGAGTAGGCATAGCACATGCCCCAATCTCTTCATCATTAGGTATAGTAACACTAAATGTAGTACCACAATCAGTAGCTGACTGCTCATCCCTGGTTATATCAGACGCAACATGCAGCGGGGACTCCGGTGAGTAAAGCGGGGAGGCTCTGCTTGGATTTCCATCCACAGCAGCTCGCCTCTCCCGCTTGTCTCTCGGATTGGCCCCTCCCGCAAAATTTGCTTCAGTTACTTGTTTTACATCTCGCTCTCAATCTCATAGCGGCCTATCAAACTGGGCTGCGCCCTCTGAACGCATTAATGGCTCCGGCTGAATTATCATTGACCCCTGTGCAAATGGGGCCCTGACTCCTAGCCGGGCTTTTATGTCGAACAGGAGTTGGCGTTCCAGGTCTCATCGGCCTCGAAGAAGGTAAACTATGTTGCAAAAATTCATTTTACTCGAACGTTTTATTCGTTTGAACGTTTTTATTCGTTTTATTCGTTTCGCAGCAAGGGCTTGTAGTAGGTATTGTTCCTCGATTGGCTTTTGTACTAGGAATCTTATCTCTATATTTTCGCATAAGGCTCCCCATGGGATAGCCGTAGCTACTTCTGGCTACTTCTGTGTAAAATTCCACCGCGGACAAACCTACAGTCTTATCTTGCTTTTGCTTATCGTTATATGTCGTTAATATCGTTTTGCGTTATGGTTAACGTGCTTATCATTATATGACAAACCATACAATTCAGCAGCTCACATAGGAGGCGGTCTAAATCCGTCCATGGGGTCTAGTCACATTTCAAAAACTGTTAATCGTCGGTTCTCTCGGAAGCGGCTGCCGGAATGGGTTCCGGACTATTTCTAGGAGTAGGCATAGCATATGCCCCAATCTCATCATCATGAGGTATAGTAACAGTTAACTCAGTACCATAATCATTGGCTAACTGCTCATCCTGGTTTATATCAGTCGCAACATGCAGTGGGGACTCCGGTGAGTAAAGCGAGGAGGCTCTGCTTGGATTTCCATCCACAGCAGCTTGCCTCTCCCGTCTGACTCTCGGATTGGCCCCTTCCGCAAAATTTGCTTCAATCACTTGGTTCGCAAAGAACAACAGCTTGAAAAGTGTAACAAGAACAAAAAACAAAAACTAAAAAAAGAAATACTAAAAAACAACGCAGCTAAATTAATTCATTAAACTTATTCAAATGAATTCATTAAACTTTTTTTTTAAAATGAATACTAAAAGTATTAAACTTAAAACTCAAAACCTTAACTCAATTAATCTATCTATCCAATGCAATCTAAACAAATGCAAGGCTTGTACTTTGTTACCTAAGTTTCCTCTGGCAATCCAGAGGCTGCTTTTTCCAATTAGAACCGATTCCTCCACACTTGCTGACACACTGTGTTATTAGCTGTCACTAATAACCATTTTCCCCTCGACAAACACACAGGAGTTAGATTTGACATGATGATATGACATGATTTCCCTTTTTCTTACAACAACGCAATGCATTTTTGGAATGTGATCCATTATCCATTCTCACTGTCTTTGGGTTTTTGTTAGTGAAATTCAAAGCCCTCCTTCCTGGAGGACCTTGCCCGTGGCTGTCCTGCTGGGATACACTTTGGTATCGCCACCTGCATTAGCAGCACACACTAAAAAGCACTAACCATAGATTTTTTTTTTATCCTCCAATAGGACCAGAAATCAGATGGG
>NW_027666717.1:12500-15000 GCF_963457725.1 Sprattus sprattus | reverse complement strand
GTCGCCGGGACAACCAGGGCCGCGCCCTCATGTGTGGACGGTAAGATTCTATGTCTGGGCTGCTTCTGTCTGGTGCTGTATGGTTCTACATCAGAATCAGCTATGTGTGTGTTTAAAGCACGCTGATATTCACAGCTATGTGTGTGTAAAGTATGCTTATATGTGCCTGTGTGTGTGTGTTTAAAGTACGTGTAAGTGTGCCCATGTGTGTGTGTGTTTAAAGTATGCTGATTTGTGCCCATTTGTGTGTGTTTAAATTCCACTGAAGTGACGTTTATCTGATTATTCTAATTATGAATTAAACGTTATGAATAAATCATAGATCATAACCATTATCATTATTATAAATTATTCTATGCAATATTTCAAGGCGATGTGTGAACAGAACAGGTGATCTAATGAGGTCTTGTGACAGCGTAATGACGGGCTTTGAGACTTACACACAGCGGGACTGAAGCTAATTTAGCACCTGAAAGAGCTTTTGATAACACCATGGGCCCTATCTTGCCGATCAGAAACGCAAGTAGGACGGCGCCAAGCGCAAGTAGCTGTGTGGGCGGCTCTATGGCGCAGTTGCTATTTTAACGGCGGAAAAAACACACTTGCGTCCAGCGCAAGTGTCAAAAGGGTTGGTCCAAAGGAGGTTACTCAGTCATAGGTGTGGTTTGGGCGTGATATGCAATAAACCAATCGGAGCGTCATTTCACATTCCCTTTAAAAGCGAGAAGCGCATAGTCCATAGCGGCTTGTTATTTTGATGGGGGAATTACCTGGTGGAAGACCGGAGAAGTTCACAGCCGAGGAGACCGACGTGAGATTTACACCAATTTTTTGGCAAGCCATATATAATTACAAGGAAAATAAAGTATTTACCACTTGAGGAAATCATTGTGAAATCCATATCCAAGATATTTTAAAAATAAGCATACATGTAGCCTACACATTGACCCAAATGATTCAGGTTAATTGAAGCTGCGTGACATTTGATTTATTGTATGGCTTTGTAAAAAGCCGGGAGATAGATATATATGGGGATGCGAGAAACCCTCCAAAAGTAAGCAAAGTCAAGCAAGCATGTCAAGATATTGCCGTGATTGTTTCTGCAACGGGGCACCCGAAAACGTTGCCGAAAACGCTATAATGACGTCCGGAGACGTGGGACATCCAAGCTGGAAGGTAACACACGTTCTCGTGCCTTCACGGGAGGTGGATCTGCCTCGACCCAGGATCTGACGGCAGCAGAGGACATCGCCACGTCTACCCTCACGCCTGAGAGCGTGCAGGGATTTAGGGGCATGGAAATCGGCACCCAAGCCAGTGCACCAGCTGACCAAACCCAAGGTACATAAATAAAGTCCACATACACAGAGATGAGTTTACAAGATTTATAATAATACTGGCATTAAATAAATGCAACAAAGCCATACAATAAATCAAATGTCACGCAGCTTCAATGAACCTGAATCATTTGGGTCAATTGTGTACGCTAGATGTATGCCTAGTTTTTAAATGTCTTGGATACGGATATCACAATGATTTCCTCATGTGGTAAATACTTTATTTTCCTTGTAATTATATATGGCTTGCCAAACAATTGGTGTAAATCTCTCGTGAAGACGACAGAAGTGTAGCCTACAGGTCCTATACTGTGCGGGCAAGCACATGCGCCCTTAAAATAGCGTTCTGAATACGCGTTACAGACTTTAGACATTGCGCCTCACATTAGACCAGCTTTTTTTTGGTCAATGGCGCACGGCGCACGGCGTTGTTTTGAAACTGCAAAATACCACTTGCGCCAGAGAAACGCCTTCTCTGTTCCGCCCCCGCCCATGTCGACGCAAATTCATTTCGAAGCGCGCCTCTGGAGGGAAAATCGCGCTGTGCGCTGGGTGCAAGATAGGAATGATACATGCGTCGGTGACAATGTCAATTGCGCTGGGTGCAAGATAGGGCCCCATGTCTTCAATGCCTGTAAAACTGGACTGTTTGAACTGAAATATTACTGCCATTAAATACATTAACTATGTTTCGGAACACCTATGCATCTGCTAATATGGGTCTTTAAATTAGACAGGCAGACTGGTGAGGTGCCATATTCTAATAGATACTAACTATTAATAGCATCTAAAAGAGAAGATACTAACACAAACATATGAAATATGCCTTAGTAGTGACACGGTCATTAAAACCATCTATAACCCCCTTCAGATGAGTATGAAGGTGTTTACATATCACAGATACATATCAGTGAGCTGCTCATTGTGAAAGAGAATGTAATTACACATGGTTGATTTAAGATTCACACAGAGAGGGAGAAGACAGGCAGAATAAAGATATAGAGATGTGGGGATGATGGAGAGATAGAGATGGGGGGATGATGGAGAGATAGAGATGTGGGGATGATGGAGAGATAGAGATGTGGGGATGATGGAGAGATAGAGATGTGGGGATGATGGAGAGATAGAGATGTGGGGATGATGGAGAGATAGAGATGTGGGGA
>NW_027666719.1:0-23655 GCF_963457725.1 Sprattus sprattus | reverse complement strand
GACAAGCAAAACCAGTTATTTAGATAAGCCAACAATACATTTCTGTGTTTTCTTAAAGGGTAACGATGTTTACATTTCATTTGAGCATATGTTTCTGTGTAAGCAACTACATCATTGTAAGTGTGCAAAGACACACAGCGTCATCAAGGACAAAACACGAAGTGCAGTGAACTGGGTATTTGCTGATCTCCTGTAGTAAATACAGATCAGCCTCGCGTGAGATTAAGTTATTAGCATTGGCTCAAGTTAATTCACATTCAGAGATTTGGCTATAAAAGAGCACTTGGACCTCTGTTACCAGATATTTGTACTCTTGAACAAGATGGTGCCTTCACGAGTCCATTGGTCTGGGGCACTGTCATTCGTTTGGTGCCTCACAGGCTTGCAGCCCATGGGTTAGCAGGCATTACAAAGTCTTTAAGAGCCAAATGTTTTTTGCACAAAGACCAAATTCAGTTTTATGAAGTTGGAGGTGAGGTACTGAGCCTGAGGACAAAAGCCCGCCATGAGTGTGATGTGCATGCTGTGATGCACAGGGGAAATCAGGATCAGAGTAGTGTTGAAGGAGATTGTGTCCTTAACCAGAGTTTAGAGTATTTTCATACAATCACTGGTTCCACCTCACGCCCTGCACAGTCTTTTTTTGAGGGCACGGTGCCTGTAGAGTTAGCCCTGTGTTTGTGTGTGTGTGTGTGTGTGTGTATGTGTGTGGTTGTGTGTGGTTGTGTGTGCGTGTGTGTATGTGTGTGGTTGTGTGTACGTGTGTGTGTGTGTGTGTGTGTATGTGTGTGTATGTGTGTGTATGTGTGTGCGTGTGTGTGTGTGTGTGTGTATGTGTGTGTATGTGTGTGTATGTGTGTGGATGTGTGTGGTTGTGTGTGTGTGTGTGTGTGTGTGTGTGTGTGTGTGTGTGCGCGTGTGTGTGCGTGTATAGTTAGAGTTGGCCCTGTGTATTGGGGAGATGATCCGTTGCAAATAGATTTACTCTTCAGCATTTACAAAAAAGGAACTGTGTAATTTCCTCACCAGCACACAAACCCCAAAGACATTTGATGGAAAGAACACAATGGGTGGCAATGATCGTGGCTAGAATGGGCTAAAAACATTAGCAAGCAGACATCCATACAAGGTGCCATACTATAACAGTGTCCCATCATTCTCTAAACCTCACCAGCAGACATCTAATGTTCAGTAATCTAATGTCCATCTAATGTTTGCTGTGATGGTTTCATGCTTCCCGATATCACAAAGGCATACATTGCACATAAAACACACATCATTCTCCATTGCACACATGTGATCCTATGAACCTTTATCAGGGAACCTAACAGTTCACACTATATCAGAGTTCAATGACACATCACCTCTCTCTGCAAACAACACACAAGGAAGACTGCTCATGACACCAAAACTATACAGTACTCAACTGTGTAGTAGATTACATACTTCTCACAACATATATTGCCATTGGTAGCTTCCCTGATTGATAGAGGATAATGCCTCCTTAAAGAGACACAACCACTATAGCTCTTTGTCTTTATACAAGTGTAAAATATATTAAAACAAACTGCATTACATTGTTCAGTGTGTAACACAAAATGTCAGTGTGTAAAACAAAATGGGTTCTCCCCAGAAATTTGTGCTACGTGTATGTTGCCATGGAAGCTCACCCTTAATTGTGTGACCAAAGTAGAAGAACTGAAGGGCTTAATGCAAGAGAAGTTCAAGCCAAGACTGGACAGTTACTGCAGATTCAGGATCCTGACTTTGATGGGCTACTCATTTTACAACTGAACATTGAGTAATTGCCGGAGAATGCAATTGTGACGCTAAAAATTGAGAAGATTGGACAAAAACACAACATCCTGGAAACGTGGCTGAAACAAAGCACAGCTGCAAACCATACCCAAATGACAGGAAAGATGGTCCAGCAGCTGAAGCTTTCATAACTGGTGTTCATGCCTCAGCAAGCCTGGAAGTGACAGTGGATGGAAGGTCACAGGAAGCTCAAGATGGGCAACTATAGTACAAAACTGGCCAGATCTTGGTGTGTAGAGGTTTCTGTCAACGCAGGCAGGAGGAGCAAAAGCAACCCTGAGAGTGAGCACCCATTCGGAAAATAAACTAGCCTGACATTCTGAAGTTAGCTTTCTTCCCAGCTTTCAGAGAGGAGTGAACAAGGCCACTGTGGAACTACTGCAAATCATACAAGAAGTTGAACATTTGAGATGCCACTAATGACAAACTCATGCAGTCAACATCTCTTTTTTTCATCAAGAGGATATTTACAACATACTGTTAAGGAAGCTTTACTGGTGAAGGACTTGGCCAGCTCTACAAATTGAGTAATAAGTAACCGCTGTGCTCTCTTTACCGCTCCTCAAACATCTGTTACACAATCCCACCCACACTCGGTCTAACTATACTGTATGTTCATATCAGTGTAGAACACAGGCACTGTGCCATTGCCACTCTAGCTAATTTGTACTTTGTCATTTAGCAAGCCAACAAGATGCTTTAAACGAGAAGTTATTCATTCTGTAGACATTTATATGTATTTGTGTGTCTGCAGGGTTCCACAGCATCACAAATGCGATCCTATGCTACCAGTTCTACACAGAGCTCGACAGACACACACCACGACTGATCGCCTTGTACAGGCAGAAGGCGTTGTGAACAGGTATGACAGCGAAGGTGTTGGAGGAGATCCTTAGGACTGATGATCTCTGGGCATGTTTAGGATGAATTCTGCCATTAACACAACATTGATTACATTTCCTGCGGTCATTTCAGAGTAGTGCAGCACAAAACCAAAGCAGGAAGTTGACTCAAAAATAGATTAAATTAACCAAAGGAGCAGAGTTTAATCAAGTTTAACATTAGCTGATACAATCAATTTAAAGGTACTGGCTCAGGCACTGAAGCAGCTCTACTATAAATACAAAACTTGCTTATGCTACGATCTTGTCATGACTAGATTTATTTGCAGCCATCTAAATAAAGATGTCCCATTTTTTGTATGGTTCTTTGATTATTTTCTTCACCAGTTGCAGAACAGGATCAAAAACACTTGTGTAATGCCTTTGTTAAAGGAATCCCTCAGGTCTTACTGAATACACAAGAGAAGCTTGACTCAGATTTCAATATTTTACACAAAAATATCTCAGGTGTTACGGTGATTTAGACATATCTTTGGATCATTGTTGGGAGGGCCTAGCCCTGCAGTGAACCCACGACAGGACGGTCACTATATTTGGATCATTGTTGGGAGGGCCTAGCCTGCATTGAAAACACGACAGGACGGTCACTATATTTGGATCATTGTTGGGAGGGCCTAGCCTGCATTGAAAACACGACAGGACGGTCACTATATTTGGATCATTGTTGGGAGGGCCTAGCCTGCAGTGAACACACGACAGGACGGTCACTATATTTGGATCATTGTTGGGAGGGCCTAGCCTGCAGTGAACACACGACAGGACGGTCACTATATTTGGATCATTGTTGGGAGGGCCTAGCCTGCAGTGAACACACGACAGGACGGTCACTATATTTGGATCATTGTTGGGAGGGCCTAGCCTGCAGTGAACACACGACAGGACGGTCACTATATTTGGATCATTGTTGGGAGGGCCTAGCCTGCAGTGAACACACGACAGGACCGTGTCTGGAATAGCGGTTACTATCTTGTCGTTGGACTGTACAACCCAACCAAAGACCTACCAAAGAGTGAAGAAGCCTGTCAGTAATACAAAATATTTTCTTTCTTGTTTCTAGTTACAGGGTAAACATTGCTAATGTGACAAGATGGTCTGCTTAAATATGACCAATGCTTGTTATTATTATTATTGTTGTAATTAGTCAATTAATAATATTGACAATTCCAAAAAGGTGGCTTAGACAGCTGTGGATACTTTGAAAATAAAAGCATCTTAAAAAGTGTGACGTTAAAATAAGATAAATCGTATATAAATGTGAATCTTAATTTAGAGGTCAGATACCATATGCACAATAAAGAGTTACTGGTGGCTGAAATAGTTTGTCCCTTCTGATGAAGTGAACCAACCTATGAAATTAGGGACGCATACACAGCCCTTGTTCATTAAGGTTTGTTTGAGGCTTATATTAGGCTTCCACAGACTGTTGAAGCCTCATTATACTGTAGCTTCTATTGAACCTGAAAGTAAGTGTGAATGTCACATTAGAAAAGGGTCATGTCACAGGCACTGTGGATGAGAGGAATGATTACAACCACCATTAATCCTCAATGTACATATTGCCATGTGAGTGATGCATCAAGACAGGCTTGAAAAATGCAAACCAATTCAAGTGTGAAGGGAGCAATGATGGGCATATAGATGAGTTGTGACCTTGCTTCAGGAACTCTCCTCATAATTGAATTGTTTGCTTTTTGCAGGAGGAAGAGGAGCCAGATATCACTGAGTGTGCGGACACCCTCATCCCTAAAACACTTTTTTGTTGTAGTTGAGTGGGATATCGATGCGAGTGATCTTCCCAGGTTGCCTTATGCATTCAAATAGTCGTTTGGCCTGATCTACACCTTCAATTCACAGTATCCACAGAAACTCATCCACACGTTCACCTTTATCCAGCAAATACTGATGCGTGTGGATGATGGATAATAAATCACCGTAACCATGCCTACTGAAAATACTGAAAGACTGAGACGAGCAGCAAGCCGAGCAGCAAGCTCTTATGCAGCATGTGCACAAACAGTTCATGCACAGTTATAACATACCTCCCTAAATGTGCACTAAAATATACAGTTTGGAAGTGGTAGATGTTAGAAAATGCTGTTGACTGTAAATGGTTACTCATTAGCAACCAAATGAATTACCGGGACCAAAACTAAGGTCTGCTGCTTGTTTGACTGAAGAATTTCACAGTTAAAAAGCTGGAAGCGTGGAATGTTTAGTACGTCTTATGACTGAATCTTCTGCTAACCAGCATGACCAGCCTGTCGTTGGACAGAGCTTTCACTCTGATGTTGTTTATGCAGTAGGGGTGACAAGCGCTGATAATGATTGTTTAGTACTTTTGAAAAGGCAATGTCAGAAAGCCATAAACATGTGATATGTTTTTAATGTTTTATGTACAATCCTTCAAAGTAGCATCTTTTTCTGTGAAACGTCTTTGAACAACAATTTCTCTGGCGTAAAGCACTCTGTTCGTGACTGGAAATGTATTGTTTGTCCTATATTGCAGAACAACTTCTGAGCTTGATTGCACTCCATTTTGTGCCAATGAAATAGGCAAATATAGCTATCCCCGCCTATTCTCACAGCGCGGTTGCCAAATGCTGTATGAAATTAGGGCCCTAGATGTCCAATACTTACAATACTCTCTGATCTATGTGACTGTTTGCTGAAGACAGTGAATTCAAGAGAATGCAAGCAACAACAAAAAAAACTAATGGAAGGCACCTTGCTGGCTGGGAAAAATGATAGGCTTTCCAAAGGGAAAGTGGTTTTAAGTGCATCGTTTGCTTATATAACTAATGCACAATAGCAATCTATCAAAACAACAAAGGAGCACATTTTCACAGCACATTTTCACCGCACATTTTCACAGCACATTTTCACCGCACATTTTCACAGCACATTTTCACAGCACATTTTCACAGCACATTTTCACCGCACATTTTCACCGCACATTTTCACCGCACATTTTCGAAAGCCAAATGCAGAGACACTGAGGCAGACAAAGGCAAACATGGGGAGAGAGAGAGAGAGAGACAATCAGAGGAAGAGAGAGAGAGAGAGAAAGAGAAAGAGACAGATAGAGAGAGAGAGAGAAAAGGGAAAGCAACTTTGTAATTAGTTTACTGATGAGGAAGCTGGCGTGACCGTAGGGGTCAGACTGGCGGGTACCTGTGGTTACGGTCTTAATTAAAGTTTAATAAAGCCAGCCAGACACACACACACACACGCACTCGTATGGCACACAGAGCATGGCTGCAAGCCTGATGGAGGGCGAGAGCACTAAACGGCGGGGACATTTAGTGACCTTGTCCCCTGGTCCTAATTGAACGGTGCCTCGGCAGACATCATTAGTCGGCGAGATAACACGGAGGCCTGTTTACCGTCAAGCGGCCATTACAAAGACTCATTAGAGAGCAACCACGCTCCCATAGTCACGCTGCCTCTTCCCATTCCACTCGTCTCATTCCAGCTCCTTTGAGTGTGTCTCTGTGTGTGTGTGTATCTGTGTGTGTGTGTGTGTGTGTCTGTGTGTGTGTGTGTGTGTGTGTGTGTGTCTCTGTGTGTGTGTGTGTGTCTCTGTGTGTGTGTCTGTGTCTGTGTGTGTGTGTGTGTGTGTGTGTGTGTGTCTGTGTGTGTGTGTGTGTGTGTCTCTGTGTGTGTGTGTGTGTCTCTGTGTGTGTGTCTGTGTCTGTGTGTGTGTGTGTGTGTGTGTGTGTGTATCTGTGTGTGTGTCTGTGTCTGTGTGTGTGTGTATCTGTGTGTGTGTATATCTGTGTGTGTGACTGTGTGTTTTCTCGCTGTCTAGGGCTCAGTCTCTTTGAGTTTCGCCCCTCTTTCTTGGGATCACTCAGGCGAGATGGGCCATGGCAGGCGAGTGGCACAGTGGCGCGTGAACACAAACAAACACACACACACACACACACACACACACACACACACACACACACACACACACACACACACACACACACACTGACACACACACACACACACACACACACACTGACACGCACACACACACACACACACACACAAACAAACACTCTATTTGCCGTCGTCAAGCACCAGTTTTCACGCTTCCTGGCTCTTAGCCTGTTTCCTGAATGGCAATGAGTTAGGCAAAAAATAGCCACAACACTGACACACCTACACATACACACACACACACACACACTCACCCATACTGACAGAAAAATAACTGATGGATCCTTTCATGTGAGGAATGTCCACATCACGTCCAAGGTATGCCTGACTGATGCGGTGAACTTTAAAGCCATAGATTCAAAAACACACACACACACACACAAACACACATTTACACACACACTCCGCTTTTTCAGTTTCCCAAATTGGCAAACGCTCTTTTCAAGTATGAAACCTCTGAAATCTACATGTCTTTCTCACGTCAGTCAGTCAGTCCCACTGATTGGTAGATGGTGACAGCCTGAGAGAGGACTCTCTTCAGCTCCAGCTGAGTGGCACTCAGGACTGTTTCTATTACCTCCCACCAGCACTTAGCAACACCCATGGGTCCCACTCTGCCACTTTTTGGAAGCATATAGCTCCTGTAGTTATTGTCCTAGTCACACACACACACACACACACACACACACACACACATAAAACCACAACGCTCGTCCCTTTACTAGTGACAATCACGGCATCACTATTTAGGTAGAAATAGGAGAGAGAAAAACATTTTTAAAAATGCCTTCTGTGACGGTAGATTCTCACCTCAGAAATGGAACAACCACTAATTGAATGCTCTGGAGTGTTCTCAGAACATGATTAATTAATTAAAACTCTGTTCAAATACGTGAAGCATACCAATTGCCTTTCACGTGCTCAAGGTTTTTTAGCACGGATGGCAAATCACTTGACTTACTCCAAAACCTGCTCAGTGTGCTGTGTGGGTAGCTAAGTCTCAGTACATTATGGACAACATGACGTTGATGAAGTGTCAATGTGCTATGAGCAACTTGGCTAAGTTACAGTACGCTACAAGAAACGTGGTTATGCGTGACATGGCTTAGTTTCAGTGTGCTACGGGAAACATCTCTAAGTGTTGGTTTCAGTACTACATGCAACGAAGCTGTGCCTCAGTATGCTTTGTGCAATGTGGGAAAGGTTCTATACGCTACATGGATTCTGGCATTACATAAGGAGGCATTACAAGATGACCTTTGCACTTAATGTTCTGGGATGATATACTTTAAGGTTGTCCAAGAGGTGGATTCAACAACTAACAGTAACCATAACATCAGTCAAGCCAATAAAATGTTGTTTTGTAACTAGGAAACAGACATTGTTTGCAAGTACACATTGTACTCGCTGTAGCAGAGTTCGCTCTCAACAAGGCTTCTGGGCTCCATGCTACATTAAACAATAGCACTGGCAGCTTTGTGAGAGCGGGGTGTGTTGGATAATAACACCTATTGAGGAGGATGAACAGCATCCTCTTAGGATTGTTCAAAGAGGAGAGAGATTACCTCTTTGCTACCAACAATGAGGCAGACCCACACAGTACGTTCACACAATAAATAATACACTGATGACACATGGACTACATCCACAAAAAGTATACACACACTAGTAAGAACACAAACTGGGGAACTTCGAGAACAACACACACACACACCTCTACACACACACACACACACAAACACACACACACACACACACACACACACAGACACACACACACAAGCACACACACAAACACACACACACACACACACACACACAGACACACACACACAAGCACACACACACACACACACACACACACACGCACACACACACACACACACACACACACAGATGCACACATGCAACTACAGGAAAATTCATAAACACGTTGATGTAGTCAAACAACAGGTACAGATAAAACAGACCAACATGTACTACAGCACTCTCTAACACAGACCAACATGTACCACAGCACACTCAAACACAGACCAACATGTACCACAGCACACTCTAACACAGACCAACCACAGCACACTCTAACACAGACCAACCACAGCACACTCTAACACAGACCAACCACAGCACACTCTAAAACAGACCAACCACAGCACACTCTAACACAGACCAACCACAGCACACTCTAACACAGACCAACCACAGCACACTCTAAAACAGACCAACCACAGCACACTCTAACACAGACCAACCACAGCACACTCTAAAACAGACCAACCACAGCACACTCTAAAACAGACCAACCACAGCACACTCTAACACAGACCAACATGTACCACAGCACACTCTAACACAGACCAACCACAGCACACTCTAACACAGACCAACATGTACCACAGCACACTCTAACACAGACCAACCACAGCATACTCTAACACAGACCAACCACAGCACACTCTAACACAGACCAACCACAGCACACTCTAAAACAGACCAACCACAGCACACTCTAACACAGACCAACCACAGCACACTCTAACACAGACCAACCACAGCACACTCTAAAACAGACCAACCACAGCACACTCTAACACAGACCAACCACAGCACACTCTAAAACAGACCAACCACAGCACACTCTAAAACAGACCAACCACAGCACACTCTAACACAGACCAACATGTACCACAGCACACTCTAACACAGACCAACCACAGCACACTCTAACACAGACCAACATGTACCACAGCACACTCTAACACAGACCAACCACAGCATACTCTAACACAGACCAACCACAGCACACTCTAACACAGACCAACCACAGCACACTCTAACACAGACCAACCACAGCACACTCTAACACAGACCAACATGTACCACAGCACACTCTAACACAGACCAACCACAGCACACTCTAAAACAGACCAACCACAGCACACTCTAAAACAGACCAACCACAGCACACTCTAACACAGACCAACCACAGCACACTCTAAAACAGACCAACCACAGCACACTCTAACACAGACCAACATGTACCACAGCACACTCTAACACAGACCAACCACAGCACACTCTAAAACAGACCAACCACAGCACACTCTAAAACATACCAACCACAGCACACTCTAACACAGACCAACCACAGCACACTCTAAAACAGACCAACCACAGCACACTCTAACACAGACCAACATGTACCACAGCACACTCTAACACAGACCAACCACAGCACACTCTAACACAGACCAACCACAGCACACTCTAACACAGACCAACCACAGCACACTCTAACACAGACCAACCACAGCACACTCTAACACAGACCAACCACAGCACACTCTAACACAGACCAACCACAGCACACTCTAACACAGACCAACATGTACCACAGCAGCTCTTTAACAGTTGGAGAATTAAATAGAGAGAGGAGAATTTAATAAGCGGAGTCTTCACCACAGGCACGTACTTTTTGTCAATTAGAGTTCACTCAGGGTACTTTAAGTATGGGGAAGGACTCAAATTACACTGACGCATTTACAGTTTAGACAGTGCACTTGCGAGCGAACAAATGAAGAGAAGGAAGACAAGGAAGAGAAGGAAGATAAGGAGGAGAAGGAAGAGAAGGAAGAGAATGAAGAGAATGAGGAGAAGGAAGAGAATGAAGAGAAGGAAGAGAAGGAGGAGAATGAGGAGAAGGAAGAGAATGAGGAGAAGGAAGGGAATGAGGAGAAGGAAGAGAAGGAAGAGAATGAGGAGAAGGAAGAGAATGAGGAGAAGGAAGAGAATGAAGAGAAGGAAGAGAATGAGGAGAAGGAAGGGAATGAGGAGAAGGAAGAGAAGGAAGGGAATGAGGAGAAGGAAGGGAATGAGGAGAAGGAAGAGAATGAGGAGAAGGAAGAGAAGGAAGAGAAGGAAGAGAATGAGGAGAAGGAAGAGAAGGAAGAGAATGAGGAGAAGGAAGAGAAGGAAGAGAAGGAAGAGAATGAGGAGAAGGAAGAGAAGGAAGAGAAGGAAGAGAATGAGGAGAAGGAAGAGAAGGAAGAGAAGGAAGAGAAGGAAGAGAATGAGGAGAAGGAAGAGAAGGAAGAGAAGGAAGAGAATGAGGAGAAGGAAGAGAAGGAAGAGAAGGAAGAGAATGAGGAGAAGGAAGAGAAGGAAGAGAAGGAAGAGAATGAGGAGAAGGAAGAGAAGGAAGAGAAGGAAGAGAAGGAAGAGAATGAGGAGAAGGAAGAGAAGGAAGAGAATGAGGAGAAGGAAGAGAAGGAAGAGAAGGAAGAGAATGAGGAGAAGGAAGAGAATGAGGAGAATGAAGAGAAGGAAGAGAAGGAAGAGAATGAGGAGAAGGAAGAGAATGAGGAGAAGGAAGAGAAGGAAGAGAATGAGGAGAAGGAAGAGAAGGAACGGCACACGGTAAACAGCCCGGGGGTGGTCGCCGCAGAGATTCATAAATAAATCGAATGCCAGCGGGGAGAAGATTGACAAATGCCAGCACACACTCTCTTTCCCTTCCGCGCCTTGTTGATTTGACATAATAATGACTTTCGCTGTGACTAATGTCCTTAATGCTGTCTAGTTTGCCCAGGCCCATTTCTCCAGGAGAGGGAGAAAGAGGGGGCGGGAGCAGGAGGGAGGAAAAAAAAAACAATCTCTTCTTTTTTCCATGTTCATCCTTCACGAAGCAAGTGTTTCTGTCTCTGCCGTCTGAGGCTGAGGATGCTAAACAGGTCCACTTCAACAGGTCTGAATCAATACCAACCTAGCTTGATTTTCATTTGGATCTACCCAGAGATAAAAGGGTGCCGTGTAACACATTTTACGATGGCCTTTGCACTGCACCGTGTGCCAGCTTCCAACACAGCAATTAGGATTTCCACTGTTCATACAAATGATGTCCATGGTCATGGAATACTCTTAGGGCCCTATTTTAACGATCAGAAACGCAAGTAGGACAGCGCCAAACGCAAGTAGCTGTGTACCCAATTTTTTGGCAAGCCATATATAATTACAAGGAAAATAAAGTATTTACCACATGAGGAAATCATTGTGATATCCATATCCAAGATATTTAAAAAATAGGCATACATCTAGCGTACACATTGACCCAAATGATTCAGGTTAATTGAAGCCTCTGGAGGGAAAATCCCGCTGTGCGCCGGGTGCAAGATAGGAATGATACATGCGTCGGTGACAATGTCAATTGCGCTGGGTGCAAGATAGGGCCCTAAGTGTGAAGTCTCAGAAAGGAAGCTAGTATGCACCAAGATGGCCTTACTTTCTACCTTACCAAAAAGCAGAAAAAGGTATATAGGAAAAAAAACGAAAGTTTAAGCGGTGTAAGAAACTATTACATTTCTTACTGAGATTTAGGTACTTTTGCTGAAGGCATGCTGACATTGTGGGAGGTTATAATGGCACAGTCGCATAGAACCTCTAAACTGACACTTTAAGGCAGAGGCAGCGAGTGAGATTTCTCCACAGAGAGCACATCTCTTCAGAGTTTTCTCTTTCCACACAGTCCCCTGAGATCTACGCGAGGTGTTCACAGACTTCCCACTGTGTCCTCCATTTCAAATAAACAGACATATATATAAATAAAAAGCTATGAAAATAAAAAAGAACTTCTGGAGATATATCCTCCCTGGCAGCTGGCGGCAGGTATTAAGCAGGCAGGTATTGGCGCTAAGCGTGTGAGATCACTCTGTGTTTCACGCGTTTGCTCATCTCAGCAGGAGTGAGATGACAGGAGGTCTAGCCTGCAGCGGTGGATTCTTCGATTACTTTCTGATAAAGAATCACCCCCCCTTGGAGTTTCTAATGACTGATGACACTGTGGGTGTGTCATGCTGACAGTCCCCAGAGGGCTTAGCATGCGCGTGACGCTAGCCGGTCTCCAGGGCTCTCGTGGAGAACACTCCCAACTGTGTTTTGGGACTGGAAGAAAATGACTGGCAAGGAACAGCCTGTGGCTATTTGAAGTTATAAGCGACATAGGCAATCGCCTAGGATGGCAATGCGTTGATGGCACAGTGTGAATGGGGAAACTTAGCGTCAGCATCATTAGCCTCTGTGAACAACCGTGTTCCTCAGTAAGGTGCGCTGGCTAAAGTGAAGATAAAGATGAGGTGAAGAGAGGAAACACAGCTCCCCCAAAGAAGGGATGATGAGGTGAAGCAACAGTACCGGGTGTCTTCCACCTGGTTGGGGTTGTTGGCGGTGGGGGTTAGGGCGCTCTCCGTCTCTTCACGTAGGGCGCCTCAACACGTGCCAGGAGCACTGATTAGATACCAGAGGACGTTGTGTCAACATCACTGAGAGTCACGACCCATAAATCAGTATTAGCACCCACAATCCGTACCTACTGCTTATACAGAGAGAAACCGTGCAAATAGAATGTGTGTAGTGTGGTTGTTAGGTGAAAATTCACTCAAGTTACCTCGGATTCTAGAGTTGTGTGTAGTATAATTGTATTCAATTTGCATATCCTTGTTCACTGTATCGCAAATGGTACAAACGCCCCCTCAAAGCAGAAACCCTCAAAACCATGACAGCTTGAAATATTTGCTCTGCTTTTGAAAAGGCATGGCGAAGTGTATGCTGATTTAAATTGTGCCAATGAGCCTACTGTTTGTCAGTGATGTATTATAAGCCGGCTGATTGACACACATACAGAGGACACAGTGGCAAGAATGGAATGCAAATATTTGGACTGGGTCAACAAATCTTGTGCATGCCAGACATTGAAATTGCACACTCTCGGGTGCTATGACAACTGAGGGAGTGTCATCATTGAGTGCAGGCTTCTGATGGCGTGCTGTGAAAAGCTGCAGAGGATTGGCTGATCAGTGCACATGTTTTGATTCCTTTTGACCACTCAAACATGTCTGCACAGTCAGAATGTTTCCCGGAAGGGTGTGCTATCTTTGGCTCCGAAAGTCCTTTAGTTTGATTGTAGAGGTCAAGCGTCTCTGTGAGGGTGTTTTTATATGCCAAACACACACATAAGATAGTCTCCCTTGCCCGCCTATACATATATACACTCACACACACACACACACACAGACACATGCACACACACACACACACACACACAGACACACGCACGCACACACACACACACACACACACACACACACACACACACACACACACACACACACACACACACACAGACACACACACACACACACACACACACACACACACACACACACTCACTCACTCACTCACTAATCTCACTCACTCACTCACTCAGCCCCTTGGTCCCCAGTCTCAACTCAAGCAGATCCCCCATTTTGTTTGCAAAGGTGAAAAGGACGTCAGTGGCTGCTGTTGCCTCCACATGAAGCGCAGAGACCATCACACCTGTCACACTTCACACAGTGTCACACTTCACAGTGTCTACCTCCCGCCTACCCACGCAGCCTAGCCGAGGGGAGAGTGACAAACAACAGAGCCTGTTTAACACAGCAGTGCTCTCACACACCCTCACATACAAATGACTACAACAATGTCCTACACACACTCACAGACACACACACACACAGACACACACACACACACACAGACACACACACACACACACACACAAACACACAGACACACAGACACACAGGTATACATACAGACACACACAGACAGACAGACAAACAGACACACACACACACACGCACATACAGACAGACAGACAGACAGACAGACGCCTCAAACCCCTCATACATTCCTTTCATTACTGCAAGTAAAATGATGTGTCTGTCAGTTTGGAAATATCAGGTTATTCCCTGCACTGCACAGGCTAGGAGGTCCATTGTGCCTCAGAAATAAATAAATAAACAAATTCTACAGACCCATGTTTGTCGCAAAGCACGTGCAATTGCATTCCATTTGACAAGAAAATTAGTCCCCACCACCATTCTTTTTGACAGCATTGAAGGATTTTTTCCCCCATTTCATCTGACTATAAGAGGGAGGGGGTTGAGTCTTATTTGCCTCCATGTACTTTTCCTCCCCATTCTAAAGACTCATTCTTTAGTTGTCATTATCCCACTCTGCCATTCCACTCTATCACTGGTCTCTTCTACCCTTCAGGCTCGGGGGAAATGGCATCACCTGCAGAAGCGAGAGTGTCAGAGAGAAATGAGAGTGGCGGTGAGAAGAGGAGTGATGTGAACAGACAGAGAAACAGATAACTGCGCTACGCACACTCTGTGGTGGCGGGAGGGTGTGCTATAGGGGTGTAAATCACACCCATCATGGCGATTCGATTCAGTATCGATTTCCTGACCCAACGATTCGATTATTTTCGATACTCATGAATACACCACGATACGATTCGATTTCGATTCGATTCGATTAATTTGTTCTTTTTTTTACCTTACAGGCTAGACAATGTTTCAGATTTGAAATAAATCAATGAAAGCTGTTATATCGTTATGCATTTTATTTGAGAAACAACAGCCAATAACAGAAGTAGAAAAGTTGTACTCCACCTAGGCCTATGACAACCTCATTCACTGAAAAATAATAATGCCCCTGTTATAGATTCTGAAAGGCCATGCATCAAAAAGTACTGTACAAAGTACAAAGTGTTAAGTAACAAAAATAGGCCTATACCACATTCACTATAGAATAACAATACTCAACAAAATCAGTGCAAAAGTGCACTAGCAGCAAACGGTAACAAAAAATAGGCCTGTAGTTAATTCAATTTAAAATGACAATGCTCCACAAAATCAGTGCAATGAGTGCAAATGTGCACTAGTAGCAGCAAATGGTAACAAAAAATACCCCTGTAGGCCTACTTCATTCACTATAAAATAAAAATACTCATCAAAGTGCACTAGCAACAAAAAGTAAAAAAAAAAAAAAAAAAGATCGATACTCTTGCGGACGTGTCGATGCATCGTATCGTCGGCTGTCGGATCGATGCATCGATGCAAAACGATTATTTTTTACACCCCTAGTGTGCTATCACACACACACACACACACACACACACACACACACACACACACACACACACACACACACGTGAGACCCTGAAGTAGCAATACAATCTCATGTTGATCACGATCAAGGTGGCCAATAAACGCTTTTCACTCTACTGAAAGAACCTCAGGGTAAACCGTATGGCCAAAAATAGTCACTGCTTCAACAGAAATGTTTTTTTTTTTTTTTACGGAATGTTCCGGAAGGTGAACCCTTTGAGTTCAAAGTTACCACCTCATGACTCGGCTCAGTGGAGGATAGTACTGATTCTATCTGGGGCTCCTGGGCGGGGGTGTTCAGATATATGAAGTGGGGGGGACCCCTTTGGTACAGCTCTGACAGAGCATGATGGAGCTGAATGAAGCGCTTACTCCTGGGTGGAGTGGACTGTGGTGAACCGTTGCTGGTCGTCTCCGCCTGTCTGCCCTCGTCGCTGTGCTCCGTCTCCTTTTAAGTGCTGTCCACCTCCATGCTCACAGTGCTAGTCAGTCGTGTCTTCATCTCGTCTCTCAAGACCAGGGGTGCAGTAAGGCACAGCAGCTCAAAACAAGTTCTAAAAACAGGTATGACTGGTGCACTCACCCACTAACATTATCAGACTGGATTAGGGCCTGACACTCTCAATGGTCTTCAGTGGAAGCTTGACAGTCCTTGCCAGGTGAGGGCTGCCATCATAGAAAAATGAGCAAAAAATACAGAAAGAAAGTACAGAAAGTAATGGTGCTATTTTCCACTAGCTAGACCTAATGCTGGACCTCAGGCTTGGTCTTCACTTCTACTCTGTAACACAGAACAGCTAGAACATTGTGGTAGCTGTAAAATTAGCTGGATGTTTATTGAAATGTTTAATCCATCTTCCTTGTACTGTCCCTATTTTTGCAGATCTGCTCTGGATTGAAGCATTTGACGAAATGCAACTGAACATGTCATCCATAACGAGTCAGCCCATCAGAAGGTGTCTCTCCTTCTCACTGGTAGCCACTGCTTACCACTCTTCCTCTACATGACATTAGACATGGGTCATTTATGGTTGTGGTGAACTCTGCAGCTCTTCAGATAATCGGCAGTATTTCCTCTGTGCCCGGTCCCAATGAGGCTGCAACAAACGCAATCACCTGTGGTCATTTTTTTTAAGCCACTTGCGCTCCTCTCAGAGTACACTGATTGTGCCTGTTTGTGTTCTAGCACGGCGCGTCATTGAGTGCAGCTGCGGACCCCGAACATCGCAGCGAGCCTTTTGTGTCATGCTTTCGATCGGGAGGAAATGTGGCGATCCATAAGCCTTAAGCCTGACCCATTACAGCGATTGGGAGCGGCGCAGGCTACAGCACGGCGCCTGCCGATCGATACGCGGCGGAGGCACACTCCGTCAGCCACCTGCTTAGCACTGCGGGGGGGGGGGGGGGGGGGGGGAGGGGGGTTGAGAGTGTGGGGGGGGGGGGGGGGTGTTACATTGAGGCAGTCATGTCTTTACCCCCCCCCCCCCCCCCCACCTCCATCTGCGTCCCAGCCCTCTCCTCCCAAACACTCAATTCTCTGATTGGCATGTCAGAATGAGGCAATTATTGTTTTTGTCATCTGTGTGCACTGCAAAAAATGAGCTTTCAAAAACAAGAAAAAATAGTAATAAAATGATGCAAATATTGCTTAAAATAAGCTAAATTATCTGCCAACAGAACAGGAAGATTTGGCTTACTAAGAGTTTCAAAAACAAGTTAAAATAGCTAGCCTCAAAGATCCCAAATATATCTTAAAACTAGTGTGGCCAGACTAAGAATTATTTTCTCAAAATGTAGGAAATTGTGCTGAAATTTGCCAAATGTTAGCACCATACTCTTGAAATGAGGCTATATAAGCCAATTTATCTCGAAATCAGTACAACTACACCTAAAACAAGTATATATGCCTAAATTAAAAAAAAATAAGAATTATTTCCTCGAAATGTAGAAAAATGTGCTTGTATTCAGCAAATGACAGCAACATCATCTTGAATTGAGGCTATATGCTAGGCAATTTAACTTGAAATAAGTTCAGCTTCTCTAAAAACAAGTGCATTTGCCTAAAAACAAAAAAAAATAAGAATTCTTTTCTCGAAATGTAGAAGAATTTGTCTGTATTCAGCAAATTATAGGAACATCATCTTGAAATAAGTTCAGCTTCTCTGAAATCAAGTGCATTTGCCTAAAAACTAAGAAATATAAGAATTATTTTCTCGAAATGTAGAAAAATGTGTCTGTATTCAGCAAATGATATCAACATCATCTTGAATTGAGGCTATATGCTAGGCAATTTAACTTAAAATAAGTTCAGCTTCTCTAAAAACAAGTGCATTTGCCTAAAAATTAAAAACAATTAAGAATTATTTTCTCGAAATGTAGAAGAATTTGTCTGTATTCAGCAAATGATAGCAACATCATTTTGAAATAAGTTCAGCTTCTCTAAAAACAAGTGCATTTGCCTAAAAACTAAACAAATTAAGAATTCTTTTCTCGAAATGTAGAAAAATGTGTCTGTATTCAGCAAATGATAGCAACATCATCTTGAATTGAGGCTATATGCTGGGCAGTTTATCTTGAAATAAGTTCAGCTTCTCTAAGAACAAGTGCATTTGCCTTAAAACTAAAAAAATTAAGAATTATTTTCTCGAAAAGTAGAAAAATGTGCCTATATTCAGCAAATAATAGCACCATCATCTTGGAATAAGGCTGTATGTTAGACAATGTATCTTGAAATCAGTAAAGCTATACTTAAAACAAGTACATTTGCCTAGATACCAAAATAATTATTTTCTCAATATCTAGGACAATTTGCTTAAATTCAGCTATTTTGTTATTTCATTTATTAGCTTCATTTTTGGGCTTTTGTGCATGTAATCAGATAGGACAGTAGTGCGATACAGGATGCTAGCTGGAGGGAGGGATTGAGAAATTACCGCAAGTTGGACTCGAACCTGAACTCTTACCTGTAGCCCCATCAGACCCATTCATGGTGCAGGGTTGCTACTGCGTGTGCCACAGCTCCTTCCCTAAAACATTCATCTGTTGAGGATATTGGCATTTTTTTTGGAGAGATTTGAAGTCAATGCAAATGTGCAATTGATCATTGAAATAATATAGATTTTGCAGATAGCACAAAGAATGCTTCAAATATTTTTTTATTAGTAACTTCAACCTAGACACGGTTGCTATGGTATAAACAGCTGCAAATGCTATCTGCACAATCTCTATTATCTCAATGATCAATTGCACATATGCATTGACTTAAAAACTCTCCAAAACAAATAACAATATCCTCAAGAGATGACTGCTTTAAGGTTGGAGCTGTGGTGCAAGCGGCAGCAACCCTGCACCATGAATGGGTCTGATGGGGACACAGGGAAGAGATCAGGTTCGAGGCCGACTTGCAGTCGTTTCTCAATCTCTCCCCCCAGCTAGCTTCCTGTCTCTCTCTACTGTCCTATCCGATTAAAGGCAAAAAGCCCCAAAATTAAGCTTAAAAAAATATTTGTCCTAGATATTGAGAAAATATTTCTTACAGTATCTAGGCAAATGTACTTGTTTTTAGTGTAGCTTTACTGATTTCAAGATAAATTGCCTAGCATGCAGACTCATTTCAAAAGGATGTTGCTAGCATTTTCTGAATATAAGCACCTTTCCCTCAATATTGAGATAATAATTCCTAAATATTTTTGGCATCTAGGCCAATGTTCTTGTTTTTAGTGTAGCTTGACTGATTTCAAGATGAATTGCCTAGCATGCACACTAATTTCAAAAGCATGTTGCTAGCATTTGCTGAATATAAGCACCTTCCCCTCTATATTGAGATAATAATTCTTAAATACTTTTGGCATCTAGGCCAATGTTCTTGTTTTTAGTGTAGCTTGACTGATTTCAAGATGAATTGCCTAGCCTGCACACTCATTTCAAAAGCATGTTGCTAGCATTTGCTGAATATAAGCACTTTCCCCTCTATATTGAGATAATAATTCTGAAATATTTTTGTATAGGCAAATGTACTTGTTTTAAGTGTAGCTGTACTGATTTCAAGATAAATTGCCTAGCATGTAGACTCATTTCAAGATGATAGTACCTGCATTTGCAGAATATAAGCAACTTTTTCTTCATTTTGAGAAAATCATTCTTATATTTGTTTTGGTATCTAGGCAAATATACTTGTTTTGAGTGTAGTTTGACTTGTTTTAAGAAAAATTGCCTTGCGTGTTGACTCATTTCAAGATGATAGTACCTGCATTTGCAGAATATAAGCAACTTTTTCTACATTTTGAGAAAATAATTCTTATATTTTTTGGGTATCTAGGCAAATATACTTGTTTTGAGTGTAGTTTGACTTATTTCAAGAAAAATGTTCTAGCATGCAGACTCATTTCAAGATGATGCTACTAGCATTTACTGAATACAGGCACATTTTTCTCCATTTTGAGACAAAAATTCTTATATTTTTTTGGTATCTAGGCAAATATACTTGTTTTGAGTGTAGTTTGGCTTATTTTAAGAAAAATTGCCTAGCATCTAGATTCATTTCAAGATGATAGTACCTGCATTTGCAGAATATAAGCAACTTTTTCTACATTTTGAGAAAATAATTCTTATATTTTTTTTGGTATCGAGGCAAATTTACTTTTTTTGAGTGTAGTTTGACTTATTTCAAGAAAAATGTTCTAGCATGCAGACTCATTTCAAGATGATGCTACTAGCATTTGCTGAATACAGGCACATTTTTCTCCATTTTGAGACAAAAATTCTTATATTTTTTTGGTATCTAGGCAAATATACTTGTTTTGAGTGTAGTTTGGCTTATTTTAAGAAAAATTGCCTAGCATCTAGACTCATTTCAAGATGATAGTACCTGCATTTGCAGAATATAAGCAACTTTTTCTACATTTTGAGAAAATAATTCTTATATTTTTTTTGGTATCGAGGCAAATTTACTTTTTTTGAGTGTAGTTTGACTTATTTCAAGAAAAATGTTCTAGCATGCAGACTCATTTCAAGATGATGCTACTAGCATTTGCTGAATACAGGCACATTTTTCTCCATTTTGAGACAAAAATTCTTATATTTTTTTGGTATCTAGGCAAATATACTTGTTTTGAGTGCAGTTTGGCTTATTTTAAGAAAAATTGTCTAGCATCTAGACTCATTTCAAGATGATAGTACCTGCATTTGCAGAATATAAGCAACTTTTTCTACATTTTGAGAAAATAATTCTTATATTTTTTTTGGTATCGAGGCAAATTTACTTTTTTTGAGTGTAGTTTGACTTATTTCAAGAAAAATTTCCTAGCATGTAGACTCATTTCAAGATGACGCTGCAAGCATTTGCTCAATATAAGCACATTTTCCTTCATTTTGAGAAAATAATTCTTATATTTTTTTTGGTATCTAGGCAAATATACTTGTTTTGAGTGTAGTTTGGCTTATTTTAAGAAAATTTGCCTATCATGTACACTCATTTCAAGATGATGTTACTAGCATTTGCTGAATATAAGAACATTTTGCTACATATTGAGAAAATAATTCTTAATAATTTTTTATTTTTAAACATTTGTTGTTGATCGTGGGTTGTTTTGTTTTCAATATCCACCATTTCAAGATGATATATTTTGGTCGAAACATCATGGCTAATCAAGTCGTGGTCCCACACTTTGCACAGGCCACTGAGTTGGTTGCTGAGAAGCTGGTTGATTATACCTCTTATTACACAATCAGCAGCAAGAGCCAAACTTGGGTCCAAGTAAAATAACACCTTGGGGATGTAAAAGAATTGCACAACAGTTCAAATGACTCGTAGTGTGTTCCCCAGATATCACATGGCATTTGTATGGCCAGTTAATGTAATGGCAACCGTTACATTGCAAATGAGATGTGCTCACTCACTTGATCCTGCTTAAGGATGATAATGTCTGTTCTTAAAGCAAAAGTTTAGCATAGTTAAATACTGTCTTTGCACTGTATAGTATTTTGTCTACATGAATACATAATTGCTGTGCTTTATATACAGTATGTATGTAATATACAGTATATGTAGAGATGAGAATGATAAAATGCTTGAAATAAGAAATTCTGACTTTGACAAAGCAGTTTTGTACTTGTCAGTGGGGATAAAACTGCCTTGTAATAATGTTATTCTAGTTTCAAGCATTAACATGCTCAGAACCAATAATAAAATCTCAGTAACAAGTAATAAACCCTAATTAAGATAATGTAGGACAGAAACGCTTGAAGCAAGTGAAATGTTCTAACACAAAAAATGCCTGTAAGAAGAAATAACTTGTCAGACAAAAAACAAGCATATATTGCCTTGATTAAAGATATTTTATCATGCTAAGATTTCACTTTTTGCAGTGTGGTTGTGCTTTCCTTTCCCATGGCGAGTGTGTGCGTGTGTGTATGTTTGTTTGTGTGTGCGTGTGTGTGTGTGTGTGTGTGTGTGTGTGTGTGTGTGTGTGTGTGTGTGTGTGTGCGCGTGTTTGTGTGTGTGTGTGTGTGTGGGAGGGAGGGAGTCGGGCGTGGGGGTTTGCTGAAGTGAAACTGATAACCTTACCATGCCAGTGCTGTGATCTGCAATTATGATAATGATTAGGGCAATTAGCTCTGCTCCTGCACAGGGTTAATTAACAGGTGATTAAACAGAAGCTGGGGTGAGTCACGGTATGTGCGTGTTTGTGTGTGTGTGTGTGTGTGTGTGTCTGTGTCTGTGTGTGTGTGTGTGTGTGTGTGTGTGTGTGTGTGTGTGTGTGTGTGTGTGTGTGTGTGTGTGTGCGTGCACGTTGTGTATGTATGTCTGTGCGTTGTGTGTGTCTCCGGTAAGGGTCAGCGTGGTTAGCTGGCATAGATTGAAATGAAATAGATGAAAATAAATAACCCAACAGTGAGCAGAGGATGAAACTGGATGGGGATCAAGGAGGCAGGGCAGAGGAAAGGGATCTGAAAACAGAAAAGGAAAAAGGCAGCAGGACTTCATCTGATCCCACTTCACCACCCAAGAACTATGCGTCAGAAGCTGTGAGAAAAATAACTTTTTGGCAGAATAGCAGCACAGAAACATTACTGAAAGAGAAGAATAGAGTGAAACGCCTGAAATTTGCAAAAGAACACAAGAAATGGACAAAGTATAAAGAAATGGACACTTTGGTATAAAGTGTTGTGGACTGATAAGTCCAGGTTTGAATAGTTTGGCAACAAGCGAAGAGTGTATGTTTAACAAAGTGAGGGGGAGAGATATAAAAATGAGTGTCTCTGGCCAACAGTTAAACAAGGAAGGGGTAGTATTATGGTGTGGGGTGCCATTAAATCCTTAGGAACAGATGACTTTGGCGAAATTGATGGCATCATGGATAAGAAAGTATACCATAACATTCTGGTGAGGCATGGAGTACCTTCTGGGAGTGGTGTTAATGGGCCTGGATTTATTTTTCAAGAGGACAATGACCCTAAACATTCTTGTTGCCAGTACGACCTGTGACAGAAGGAATCTTCTGGAACATTGAAAATTATGGACCGGTCCCCTCAAAGTCCGAACCTCAAACCCATCAAGCAAATTTGGTGCGAGTTGGAAAATAAACTGGACAGATCTATAGTACATTCAAAGGAAAGCCTTTGGCTTGAGTTGCAAAAGGCATCGGATAACATTAGTGTTGAAGTTCTCAAGAAATATATTGACTCTATGCCAGAGAGATGTGCTGCTGTAATTGCTGCCAAAGGTGGGCGTACCAAATATTAGAGTTAAAAGTGGATAAAAACAGTAGGAATCACTTCATCTGATATTTGTTGTGCCAGAACAACCATCTGCATGTTTCATTTACATTATGAAATTAAATGATGTTTTGGAGACAAAAAAAAAGGTCAATATTCTCAGATCTGTAAGGTGTTCTAATAATTTTGGCCACCACTGTATATATATAGCATGACACAGGGAGGCTGAGAAAGAGAAATGGTCAGATAAGACTGAAACACTTGTGTAATTCCTGGAGCTGTGTACCAGTGCACTGGGCTTA
>NW_027666720.1:87500-90114 GCF_963457725.1 Sprattus sprattus | reverse complement strand
GTGTGTGTGTGTGTGTGTGTGTGTTTGGTCCGAGATCAACAGGGATGTGTGTGTGTGTGTGTGTGTGTGTGTGTGTGTGTGTGTGTGTGTGTGTGTGTGTGTGTATGTGTGTGTGTGTGTGTGTGTTCAGTCCAGGATCAGGGCGCTTAGAGGTAGCATCTGCAGGGAAGGTGTTGCTCGGACGCAGTTTGGCCTAGGATGGGAACACTTGGGAAAACTGACAGACATAAGACAACTACAGACATTATATATCCCATACACAGACCCCAGAACCCAGAACTACAGACGTTATATACCCCCACAGAACCCAGAACTACAGACGTTATATACCCCCACAGAACCCAGAACTACAGACGTTATATACCCCCAAACAGAACCCAGAACTACAGACGTTATATACCATATACACAGAACCCAGAACTACAGACGTTATATACCATATACACAGAACCCAGAACTACAGACGTTATAAACCCCCAAACAGAACCCAGAACTACAGACGTTATATACCATATACACAGAACCCAGAACTACAGACGTTATATACCATATACACAGAACCCAGAACTACAGACATTATATACCCCCAAACAGAACCCAGAACTACAGACGTTATATACCCCCAAACAGAACCCAGAACTACAGACGTTATATACCATATACACAGAACCCAGAACTACAGACGTTATATACCATATACACAGAACCCAGAACTACAGACGTTATATACCCCCAAACAGAACCCAGAACTACAGACGTTATATACCATATACACAGAACCCAGAACTACAGACGTTATATACCCCCAAACAGAACCCAGAACTACAGACGTTATATACCCCCAAACAGAACCCAGAACTACAGACGTTATATACCATATACACAGAACCCAGAACTACAGACGCTATATACCATATACACAGAACCCAGAACTACAGACGTTATATACCCAAACAGAACCCAGAACTACAGACGTTATATACCCCCAAACAGAACCCAGAACTACAGACGTTATATACCATATACACAGAACCCAGAATTACAGACGTTATATACCATATACACAGAACCCAGAACTACAGACGTTATATACCCCCAAACAGAACCCAGAACTACAGACGTTATATACCATAAACACAGAACCCAGAACTACAGACGTTATATACCCCCAAACAGAACCCAGAACTACAGACGTTATATACCCAAACAGAACCCAGAACTACAGACGTTATATACCATATACACAGAACCCAGAACTACAGACGTTATATACCATATACACAGAACTACAGACGTTATATACCCAGACAGAACCAAGAACTACAGACAATATATACCATATACACAGAACCCAGAACTACAGACGTTATATACCCAAACAGAACCCAGAACTACAGACGTTATATACCCTATACACAGAACCCAGAACTACAGACGTTATATACCCAAACAGAACCCAGAACTACAGACGTTATATACCATATACACAGAACCCAGAACTACAGACGTTATATACCCAAACAGAACCCAGAACTACATAGTGCAAGACCTGGAAGGCTAATGGGAATGACACACGTCATTGTCTGTCATATCATGATCAGGATATCTACCATCAAAATGAGTTTGGAGATGATACCAAAACAAGTTGCCTACGAAAACATTCCTCAAAAAGTGGCAGATTGTTGACAAAATACGGGTTACAAATAGTGCTTGTCATTTTATTTTGTATTTTTTTATGTAAAAACACTATGTTTGGCTTCATCTAACATTTGGATTCTGTTCCGTCTGAATGTAATTTGATAGCACATCCCCATGGAAACACTCTGTCACTGTCAAAAACAAATCACACCTGCAGCACAACAACACCTCAGTTGTGTGTGTGTGTGTGTGTGTGTGTGTGTGTGTGTGTGTGTGTGTGAGTGTGTGTGTGTGTGTGTATGTGTGTGTGTGTGTGTGTGTGTGTGTGTGTGTGTGTGTGTGTGTGTGTGTGTGTGTGTGTGTGTGTGTGTGGCACCTCTGATTCCTCTGCCAGAGAGTCTGTCGCTCAGCAGCATCCGCTTGTTTGCCGTGTCACACAGACATAACATTTCTAAAGTTGAGCTGAGTAGTTTGAAAGGGTTAGAAAAAGTTGAAAGTTGTGTGTGTGTGTGTGTGTGTGTGTGTGTGTGTGGCACCCCATGGCTCTCTCCATGGTTGGCAGAAAGAGTAGCGTAATGAGATGAATTTGCCGCAACCAGAAGCTAAAACCCTCCTCTTAGTCAACAAACGGAGAAGGTAAACAAACACAATCAGTCAACAAATTATGGTTTTTTTTCTTGCTTGTTAAATGTGTTGTTGCATCTCTCTGTCTCTAATGGGTTTGGTCCTCCGTCCGTCACGCAGACGAGTCAGGGCTCAGGGCACACACACACACACACACACACACACACACACACACACACACACACACACACACACACACACACACACACACACACACACACACACACCCAGACGAGGCAGGGCTCGTTCAGCAGGCACTTAAACGCAGGGCTATATCCTGCTCCTAAATGCTTTATCGTTAGTGTGTGTGTGTGTGTGTGTGTGTGTGTGTGTGTGTCTGTGTGTGTGTGTG
>NW_027666720.1:65000-67500 GCF_963457725.1 Sprattus sprattus | reverse complement strand
AGTGCCTGGAAGCCAGCGTCTGCTAATCCAGAACAGATTTGGCATCAACCGTTCCCTCCGGCTTCCCACCATGCAAAAGACTTTGAGCCAGTCCAGGCTGGTCAAAAGAACCCGTATGTGCCCAAAAAGTCTGCATACTCTCCGCAGTCTTCCGGGTACAGTTTCTCCCATGGTTCACCTTCAGACAACTTTGGTTCAACGGTTGGTCGCATTAAGAGCTAAAGGGTCTGTTGGTCGCGTTAAGAGATAAAGGGTATGATGGTCGCATTAAGAGCTAAAGGGTCTGTTGGTCGCGTTAAGAGCTAAAGGGTCTGTTGGTTTTAATGGCAGTCTCCTTACTGTTGAGCCATCATGTTGTCTGTATTTGCATTCTTTTTTTTGTCCTCCAGGGTGCAATGTGGAAAGTTGGTCTTATTTCAGTGACACTTATATAAAAAATGTAATTTCTTGCAATAGGTTAACTTTCCTTTTCTTTCTAGACTTTGCTGCTTGAAATGACATTTCAATAAACCTCTTTGACTTTATACAGTATATTTTGTGTGCTCTTTAACATTTTAAATGGCTTCACCTGAAGTGCTTGCGTGTACATGATGTGCTATGCACTTAATCATCTGTGAACCGTGAGACTCAGAGTTTAAGATTTTAGAGTTAAAAAGGATATACCATAGTCAAAATTCAATGGCTCTATTGTTGTAACTATTGCTTTTATTTGGCCTTAGGGAAACATGTAAGCCTTCTGGTGTGTCTTCTGTTAAGAGGAACTGACCTGAGAGGGGTGAAAGGTCAAAGTGTCCTTGATGGCCCTTGGCCTTATGACTACAGGCCTCTCAGATCTTAACTCACCTTGAGCACTTGACGGTCCATTTCCCTCATCTGGGATATTTTTTTTTTTTTTTTTTTTTTGTTAAAAAAAAAAATGTAAAGCTCTAAGTTTTCGTCTTAGAGACATAAAAAGAACAACCACGGAAACATTGAACCCTTTGAAATATATATATATATATATATATATATGTACAGTTTAAAAAAAAAAAAAAAAAAAGCACTTTGTCAGGGGAATAGAACCGATGTCTTGCACATTTTAGTATCTGAGAGGTTTCTACTGCTATGGACCCAACCATTAGCAAATGACCGCTATTCATATAAGGGGATGGTGACTCAGTGATCTCCATTGGGTCATGGTGTGGCGAGAACCTCCTGGGGTAGTGGGCCACAAAGACATTCAAGGGCCATTAGGTAGTCTTTGACTGAGGTGTCCCAGGTTTGTTTACACCATATCATCAATATGCATTTGTAGGGACACAGATTTGGAGAGGCACAGGTCACACAGGAGGGGGTTAATGATAATTCATTTCATTTTATTTGTTGAGCACTCTTTATTCTAGCAGAATCTCAGTGCTGAGAAAACAGCTCTCGGCAAAAGCACAGTTTAAGATGATAAAATGATACGTTTTGAATAAAAAGGATTTTAGGCCAGTCTTAAAACAGTCTAGTGTCTGTGTTGCCCTTAAGTGGTCCGGGAGGCTGTTCCACAGTCGCGGGGCTGCAGCGGAGAAGGCCCGACTGCCCATGGTGCGTAGCCTGGTGTTTGGGATCTGCAGGAACAAACTGAGAGTCTTCTGGACAACTGTCAAGTCATCAGTCTTGATTCTGGTTGTGTGTACTCAACCAGGCAGACACTGAAAGCTCAGGAAACCTTTGTGGGTATTTTGAGTTAATTAGCTGGTCAGAGCTAATATCCTTTACTCTAATATTTCGAGCTACTGGATTTTGATTTCCATGAGCTGTGAGCCATAAGCATCAAGATTATTGAAAAAATGAGATACTGTAAATGGGTCAATAGAAAAATTGGAAGTAGCATGGCTTCCATTTATTGTATATGTTGAACAAATGACCATGATGCTTGACTCTGACTAAGTTGTTATGTACTACATGTAACTAATCACTCTGGACTTTTTTCTTGTTTTGTTTTGTTTTGTGGTGTTGTGTTTGTTTGATGGTCCCAGTGTTATTGTGTCTACTGTCTTTGTGTTTGAAAATCTCAATAAATATACATTGAACAAAAAAAAGATTATAACAAAAAAAAAGGCTTGAAACAACCACATTCTGCTCAGACCAGTATCAGTACCAGAGACGACTACTCTCTGGACCACACACAGCTCAGAACAGTACCAGAGACGACTACAGTCTGGACCACACACAGCTCAGAACAGTACCAGAGACGACTACAGTCTGGACCACATACAGCTCAGACCAGTACCAGTACCAGTACCTGTACCAGTGACGACTACAGTCTGGACCACATACAGCTCAGACCAGTACCACTACCAGTACCTGTACCAGAGACGACTACAGTCTGGACCACATACAGCTCAGACCAAATACCAGTACCAGTACCAGTATCAGTACCAGAGACGACTGCTATCTGGGGATGATAAAGCCCTCAGACACCCTGAGAGCTGGTTCCCCATGTTAAAGGCATTGCACCGAGACAAATCAGCAA
>NW_027666720.1:45000-47500 GCF_963457725.1 Sprattus sprattus | reverse complement strand
AAAACAAAATAAAAAACCATACTTAGCCTTACAGCACCAGCACTATAATGCAGACTCCTCCTGGGTGTAATATATAATGGATGTCCTCTTGGGTGCCTGGTTCTAGACAGACAGCAGGCCCACACAGCTGTTGGGCTGAGAGGAGTGTGTTCAACAGGCCCACACAGCTGTTGGGCTGAGAGGAGAGGAGTGTGTTCAACAGGCCCACACAGCTGTCCGCCTTAGTGAAGGACTGAGGGACGGCTAGACCTGGTGTTCGACATGACGTCTTCATCATGACTTCTTCTGACATGTGACTGGTGAATGACACACCCCCCCCCCCCCCCTGGCTTGTCATCACCTGCATAATTCAGGTGACTTATTTATGGAGCATTCTGATGCAGACTGGGTCAGCCTTTAATAATGAACTCCCCTGCTGTAATTAAACATTTAAATCACCCTCTTCAACAGCGTTTTAATTGGTGTCTGTGATCTTCACTGGGTTTTTAAGCACAGCACATTAAAGGCACCCAGTGCAACTTTATAGGCTTGAGACTCGAAAAATAAACATTCAATTTCTAGTCTTTTTTACACGTAGTAAGTTTCAATAACTCCATACCATAACATATCAACATTCAAGGAGCAAAGATGAGACCTCGTTGTGTGGTGAGAACTGATAGAAAATCGTAAACAACAACAATCGCCGGTGGGGAGAGGCCATTTTTCCATTGACTGGAATCCTGCTTTATTTATTGGTGGCACCCTAATGTTGCACTAAGTGCCTTTAACTCAGGAACTCATCAATAAGTGTTGCCAATAACAGTCACATCTGTGTGCATATGCCCACCTGTGACTACTACCTATCAATTAGCTTCCCATTTATGTTACGACCCGGCTTGTGAGCCGCAACATAAATTGAAGACAGACCAAAAAAAGAGGTTTATTTATATGTATATATTTATACATATATTAGATATAATAAAACAAAAATAGGGGATGAAATAGTTAATGCAAAGCACAAAACCATAGTGTGCACCAGCATCAAAAGCATGGTGAGAGAGGCCCTTTCTGAGGGCAAACAGCCTGGCCTTCTCAGGTGTGGACAATCAAGCTAATGATGCCCATTCACTGCCCAAAGGCTGTGGCACTGTGCCACTGCAAAGCCAGACACAGGCCCACCGTTTGTTGCACCTTATAGGCGAGGTGGCAACACGTGAGTACAATTGATGTTATTGTACGATCTTCCAGGCTGGTGACATCAAAGCCTCGAGGAAAGTGTGGGAGGGTGTTTATCTCTGCCCTCCATCTTGGACAGGTAATGTAGTATGTAATTTTATTGGCCCGTCTGTCTTCTTCAGAAAAGGCACAGTTACTGTTTGTGGCGGTGAAAGTGTCTACCTCGTGTTTTAATGTGCTGCTGGGTCACCGTGACCAGAAGGACATGCCTCTGTGAGACGGAAATATCTGCTACACAAATACTAGGACAGAACATCCAAGTCAGCTAATCACAAGATAGACACTGCCACCGCCACACATGGTCGTTTAGAACATAGTCACACTGCTAAGGAAGATTTATGCTAAAATTCTTGGACTGAACATCCAAGTCAGCGAATCTAACCCTGAATAGAAAATCTGCATTTGTCCTCTGGGTCACGTAAAGCCTCTAGATAAAACTCTAGATATTCAAGCTGAAGCCTGATATCTTTGTATCTGTAGATATACTGTACACCTAGCTTGGCACAATAAGACAACGAGTCAGCTAAGGAACCAAACTCTTAAATGAAATAATACATATCAGGTAGAAATCTTGTGATTGTATGAAAAGGTGTAAGACAGAGAAGACACAGCCAGTCTGCTAGTCCGCAATTTGAAATGTAGTGAATTGCTGATCACGATCCTCTAGCTGTCATTTAACAGAAATGCCCCAGTGCTGATACATTGTCTCGGCAACATCATTGCTAACACACACACACACACACACAGCCTCACACAGACTCACACACACACACACACACTTTCACACACACACACACACACACACACTTTCACACACACACACACACACACACACACACACACACACACACACACACATACCCAACGCAACAACACTAGCAAGCTAATATCCCACACTGCAATTAAGCATACTTTGAATTGTTGATGCATGTACGATGAACAGATGACAACGCTAGCTTTCCAAACCTTAGCTAATAAGTTAATCAGAAGACAAATGTACCTGAATTTGGCTACATTTAGCTTACTTGGTTAACGTACCCTAAAGATGGAGTGGTCATAGTGCAGCAGTATTCATGGCAGGGTGAGAACAGTCACCCCGCCCGGCCTTGAATCAGGGTGATAGGTGAAAAATCACCCTAGTTAGTTCAGGACTCCGGAGCTGCATGAAAGTATATTTATTAGACAGACAGACAAACAACAACAATTGCAATTGGGCTCCCCTCCCAGCCGAGGCTGACAGTGAAGGCCATGATAAACCCATCGCACAAGGTTTATATAGTCAGAA
>NW_027666720.1:27500-37500 GCF_963457725.1 Sprattus sprattus | reverse complement strand
TCCAGCTGAGGCAGCCAGGAGGCCGCTACAATTAAGTCAAAAAACTTCCTGTGGATTAAACTTGAACGAATAAGGACTGTCGGCTTTGAACATTTGGATTATAAGGACAAAGCAAAGGAAGGATCATTGCATGCTCCTTGACTCTCCGGTCCGTGAGTAACAGTTTATGTCACGAAGCTCTGCGCTTGACAAGTGTTTGTCTGAAGACAAAGGATCTGCTTAACAAACAATACGAAAGTGATTCATGTTTTCTTAACAAATGGTCTTGAAATACTGAACATAGACTGTGAAATACTGTTTATTGATCGCGGAGGTGACTGAAAACAAATACTGAAGCGTGATTTATTGCGAAGTGTAGACACAAACACTTAATTGAAAACAATCATGCCTGATCAAAGTTTGCAGGCTCTAACTAAGAGTCGCCGCGGAAAACTAGGAGTATGCACAAAGAAAATGAATGAAATAAGGACTTTAATGGAAGCTCATGCAGATGATGAAGCTATTAATGAAAGATTTGATGAATTACGAATAGCGATGAATGAGTTCTATGACGCGAATGTGTCTGTCCAAGCGTGTATGAGTGAGGAAGAAAAGGAAAAGGATCAGACCGAATGGTACGAGCCTAAGATGGCAGTGTTTGACAGTTTCTGTACTGAAATGGATGAATGGAAAAAAGCACACCACCAGGCACAACCGGAAATTGACCCAGAAGACAGCGTCTCTAAAACCGGGTCAAAGGCTGGGTCAAAAACTTCGAAGGTCTCGGCAGTCTCCTCCCTGCGCGCAAAGGCGGCCGCAGAAAAGGCGGCTCTTGAAGCAAAATCGCGCGGCATGAAATTACAACATGAGCTCCAACAAGAAAAGGAGCAACTTCTAAGAAAAATGGAGCTGCTTGACCTTGACATACAATTGGCAGAAGCTGATGCAAGATTACAAGTTTACGAGAGTTTCGAAACGGCACCAACTGAACAGCTTCAATATTCGCATGACATTTTACCGCCACCAGAAGGTGATTCAATGAACGCCTATGCCGAGGGTTATTCGGATAAATCAGTTGTGATGGCAGAACAATCACCTGTTGAATTCACACGCCTCGGGACAATTCCCAAAACACCACTGCAGAGAATAATGAAGGAAGAAGCCAAACAACCACGCATAAAACCAACAAGAAGCCAAACAAATAACATGCCTACTGAAACTGCTTTATCAACAACTGGACAAACAACAAGACAAATACCAATACAACAGCCAACACCAGTACCAAGGACAGCGCCTTCACAAAGAACAACACAGACTCCATTAACATCACAAGCACCAGCCATAATGAATATAAACCAGCCTTCACTCAGTAGCCACAGAATGGGGCGACCCAATACCCCACCTGACACTCAACCAGTACAGCCAAATGACAGTCAGCTGGCACAACCAAACCATCCAAGCAATCCTGTGAATGCTCAAAGTGAGCTTGCCAGTCTGATCATTCAGCACCAAAAACAAACATCTCTACCCACCAGGGAATTACCAACATTCAATGGAGATCTCATCAGCTACTTACCTTTTATCCATGCATTTGAGTACCGCATTGAACAAATGACAGCTAATCACCAAGAACGACTGTTTTTCCTTGAACAGTACACAACTGGCCAACCTAAAGAATTGGTCCAAAGCTGCTTACATATGGATGCTCAATTAGGTTATGCAGAGGCAAGGCGACTCCTGAATGAACATTTCGGCGACCCTTACCGCCTCAGTACTGCTTACATTCAGAAAGCTTTAAATTGGAATGCTATTAAGCCAGAAGATGGTAAAGAACTTTACAGTTATGCATTATACCTGAGAAGCTGTTGCAACATAATTAGCAGTCTGCCTGACATGTCTGAACTTGACACGCCCTCCAACTTACAGTTGATTTTGTCAAAGTTACCCTACAAGCTGAGGGAACGATGGAGAAGCAAAGCATGTGAAATACAGGAACAAACAAGACGCCGGGCCAGATTCCATAATATTGTGGGATTTCTTGAAAAGCAAGCCAAAGTACTGCTAGACCCAGTCTTCGGAACCATTCAGGACCCTGTTAGTAGAGCAGCAAAAACAACTGTGCACCAACGACCCCCACCAAAGAAAAGCTTTGCAACCACCGTCGTCCCAGTGGCGCCCACAGCAACTCACAGAGGGGGAAGCACATCCGAAAGCACATCTGTGAGCCTCTCACAGATCCGTTCACAAGTGGCCCATAAAAAACCATGCCTCTCCTGCAAAGGAGACCATACTATGGAATCATGCCACCGGATGGCGCTACAACAGCATAAGGAAAAGGTTGAATTTCTGAGGAAAAACGGAATGTGCTTTGCCTGTCTCACCAAAGGCCATGTAAGCAGTGGATGCACCAGGCGCCTGACATGTCGGATATGTCAGAAAAAACACCCCACTATCCTGCACATTGAAGGCCCTGTCAAACCGCACTCGCTACCACATGCCACCAACTCAAGCCCAGTGACACAGTCAGCATGTACTGTCAACAACACCCCAGACACCACACCTACAGATACTGGGGCCGGAGTTTCCGATTGCAAGCTTGCCATAATACCGGTCAAAATTAAATCCACCAAAAGCAACAAAGCCATACTTACCTATGCATTTCTGGACCCAGGAAGCTCTGCATCGTTCTGCACCGAAAAGCTCATTGAGGATTTGCATATGCAGGGCAAAAGCACGGAAATCCTGCTACGCACTATGGGCCAAGAAAGGGTCATAAAGACCCAGCGCGTAACAGGGTTAGAGGTCAGCAGCTGCAATGAGTCTGACTACATACAACTGCCTGAAGTCTTCACACAGGACAGAATACCAGTTTGCCACGGAAACATCACAAAAGAAGAGGACATACAAAAGTGGCCTTACCTGACAGATGTTCAACTCCCCGCCATCGACGCAGATATCGGTCTGTTGATCGGAGCTAATGCCCCATGGGCACTGGAGCCTTGGAGTGTCATACACAGTCAAGGGGATGGTCCTTGCGCTGTGAAGTCTCGCTTAGGATGGCTCGTCTATGGTCCGTTGAATGGTGGTACACCTACAGATGAACATAGCCATCAATGTGTCTCCTCAAACAGGATTTCTGTGGAAAGATTGGAGGAGCTTCTCATAAGGCAGTATAATCAAGACTTCCCAGAGAGAACATGCCAAGAGCAGGCTGAGCTTTCTTTCGAGGACAAGAGATTCCTAAAAATTGCAGATGAATCCGCCATAAAGAAAGACGGACATTACCAAATGAGGCTACCTTTCCGTAATGAGAATCTTGTCATGCCAAACAATAAACCAGTGGCTGAGCTACGAGCTGCTACCCTACAGAGAAAGCTCAAAAGGAATGAGGACTTTTGCACCGATTATACCACATTCATGAATGCCATGCTCGACAATAGATATGCTGAGAAGGTGCCAGATGATCAACTGTCCAGGTCTGATGGCAGAGTGTGGTACATACCTCATCATGCGGTGTACCATAAGAAAAAGAAGAAAATCAGAGTGGTATTTGACTGCACGGCATCGTTTCAGGGTACCTCATTGAACCTCCAGTTACTCCAAGGCCCTGATCTGACTAACACTCTCCTGGGGGTCATCCTCAGGTTCAGACAGGAGCAGGTTGCCATGATGGCTGATATCGAGGGCATGTTCCACCAAGTCAGAGTTCCCAGCAATGATGTGGACTTCTTGCGGTTCCTGTGGTGGCCCAATGGCGACGTACATCAGCCCCTCGCCGAGTACAGGATGGTGGTACATCTCTTCGGTGCAGTTTCGTCACCCAGCTGCGCCAACTATGCCTTGAAGAGAACTGCCAAGGACAATGAGGGTGTGATGAATCCAGAGGTGTTGGGGACCATAAGGAGGAACTTTTATGTCGATGATCTTCTGAAGTCCGTGGCATCTGAAGAACAGGCCATACGCCTGGTTAGTAACCTGAAAACAGCATGTGCGACAGGAGGGTTCAGATTGACGAAGTGGGTGAGCAGCAGCCAATCCGTGCTTGCTTCAATCCCAGAAGAAGACAGAGCTTCCAAGGAGATCAAGGACGTCAATCTAGAGAAGAGTGAGACACCTCTAGAGCGCGCTCTCGGTATCCAGTGGAACATCAGCTCGGACAGCCTATGCTTCAAGATCTCTCTAAAGCAGCAGCCATGTACACGCAGAGGGATCCTCTCCATCGTCAACTCCCTGTATGACCCCCTCGGCTTCCTGACACCTATGGTTCTCCCAGCCAAGAGAATCATTCAAGAACTTTGCAGATCCAACCTTGGCTGGGACTCAGAGATTCCAGTCTCCTTCGTCAAGCGATGGGAGACCTGGGTCGGAGGGCTGGGCCAGCTGGAAGACCTAAACATCAGCAGATGCTACATGCCCAAGGACTTCTCCAACGTGTACCAAGCACAGCTACACCATTTCTGTGATGCCAGCGAGGTAGGGTACGGCACAGTGAGCTACTTGAGACTTACAGACTCCAGAGGTCTCACCCATGTGGCATTTATGATGGGGAAAGGAAGAGTAGCGCCACTGAAGCCTGTCACCATCCCCAGACTAGAACTGGCAGCAGCAGTCTTGGCAGTGCGAATCAACAACGTGTTGGAGAGAGAATTAGAACTGACCCTAGAGGCACCAGTCTATTGGACGGATAGCACTACAGTCATAAAATATATCCTGAATGACACTAGTCGCTTTCAGACATACGTAGCCAACAGAGTGACCACCATCAGAGACCTCTCTCAAAGGTCTCAATGGCACTATGTAAGCAGTGGTCTGAACCCTGCAGACGACGCCTCACGTGGCATGACTATGGAATCCTTCCTGAAGTGTGAACGATGGCTGAATGGACCTGACTTTTTAAAGCAGCCTCAACACTCTTGGCCAAAACTTCCTGAGACAGCTCTCTCTCTTTCTGATGATGACCTGGAAATTAAGAAGACTGTTGCGGTCCTCAGTACAGCAGCAGATAAGATGTGCGATCCAGTCATCAAGTTCATACAGCACTTCTCCTCCTGGAACCACCTGAAGAGAGCTACTGCTAGGATGCTCCAGTTCAAAGACTTTCTAAAGCAGTTGATCAAGGGAAGAAAAGACATGACACTCACCGGCCAACAGACACACGGCAACAGGAAAAGCATACTTACCTACCAAAACCTGTCAGTTGAGGATCTTGCACGTGCTGAAAAGAGTCTGCTCCAATATGTCCAGAAGTGTCACTTCTCAGAGGAGATCTTAATACTGGAGAAAGGAAAACCACCTGTTAAGAAGGGCAGCAGACTGTGCAAACTTGACCCCATCCTTGTTGACGGGGTGCTACGAGTGGGTGGGAGATTGAATAAGACAGCGATGCCGGAAGAATTCATACACCCTGCAATTTTACCTAAAGCCTGCCATGTAACCCAACTGCTCATCAGACATGCTCACATCTCAACAGGTCATGGTGGACGGAATCAGACCCTGGCCAAACTCCGCCAAAGATTCTGGATACTCCAGGCCAATGCAGCTACAAGGCGTACCATAGGGAAATGTGTCTTCTGTCGTTGCTGGCACACTCCACCTGCCGCACAGAAGATGGCAGACCTGCCATTAAACCGCACCTTACCAGACCACCCCCCATTCACTTACGTCGGAGTTGACTACTTCGGCCCTATAGCAGCGAAGCGAGGTAGAGCGACTGTGAAAAGGTACGGAGTCTTGTTCACCTGCCTTGTAAGTAGAGCTGTTCACTTGGAACTAGCACATTCCTTGGACACGGACTCTTGCATTGCTGCAATTCGACGCTTCATGTGTAGAAGGGGCCAGGTCAAGGAGATGATGTCTGATAACGGCACAAACTTTGTGGCCGCAGAACGTGAGCTTAGAGACTCCCTTGCGCTTCTGAATCAAGGCAAGATCCAACGAGACCTATCATACGAGGGTATCAAGTGGTCTTTCAATCCCCCATTCGGACCGCACCATGGTGGCGCATGGGAGAGACTTATCAGAACCATCAAAAGAGTCCTTTACTCCATCGTTAGGCAGCAAGTGTTGGATGACGAGAGCCTGCAGACGGTTCTCTGTGAAGTGGAAACTATCCTGAATGATCGACCCATCACTGTAGTTTCCAACGATGTGAATGATCCAGAACCTCTTACACCAAACCATCTGCTCCAACTAAAGGGAAAGCCCCTGCTGCCACCAGGAGTGTTTTCAAAGGATGACTGCTATGCTAAAAGAAGATGGAGACAGGTCCAGTACTTAGCTGACTTGTTCTGGAAGCGCTGGGTCAAAGAGTATCTTCCTCTGATGCAACAAAGACAAAAGTGGAACATGGTGAGGAGGAACCTCAAGCCAGGCGACCTAGTCTTAATCATGGATGAAACATCACCAAGAAACTCATGGCCGAAGGGAAGGATAACAGAGGTCATCTCAGACAGCAGAGGACACGTCCGACGGGTCAAGATATGGACAGGAAGCAACGTCCTGGAGAGACCCATCACGAAGCTGTGCCTTCTTCTGGAGGCCTGACCTCTACTTTTGAAGTTTCATATCTTTGCCCCTTTTTGAGGGTATATCTTTGTTTAGTTTTTTACGCCTTTTTGAAGATGACTTTTTGATCTTCCTGCGGACATGGACTATGTTGAGTGTGCATATATACTTAATGGACTCTAAACACTTAATCTCCTGAATTATACTTGATGGCTCCATGTTTATTACTGTAATTGTTAGATAGTGTAGACAATTAGGGGCCGGGATGTTGGAGCCATTTTCTATGTTTTCTATTTTCCTCACCTTATGGTGGTATTTAGTTATTAAGTTTTATGTCTGCATGATGATAATTATTAATTTAGCGATATTTAGTATATTTACTATGCATTTGGGAGCGGCACGGGGCTTGGGCTATAGTGGGCCCTGATTGGTTGCTCCTCCCTACTCTCGCCTATCTAACCGGAGCACAGGTGGCTCAGGTTTTAATTGGATTTCTGATGGCGGGTGTAGGAAGGGAAACAGTTTTTTGACCGTGTCGTGGAACCTTGTAAAACAGTGATAATTTAGTAGTTATTTACTTAGTTTGAGAAGAAAGCAGGATGATCTGTAATGTAAAGAGACCTGAAAGAAAATAAATTTGAGCACTGAGAAACAAGAACGCGCGTCAGAACTTAACTGGATACTCCCGTCAAAGCGACTCCAGCTGAGGCAGCCAGGAGGCCGCTACAGGAGGTGTGTGATGAGAGGAGCAGGAGGAGGAGGGGAGGTGTGTGATGAGAGGAGCAGGAGGAGGAGGGGAGGTGTGTGATGAGAGGAGCAGGAGGGGAGGTGTGTGATGAGAGGAGCAGGAGGAGGAGGAGGAGGGGAGGTGTGTGATGAGAGGAGCAGGAGCAGGAGGAGGAGGGGAGGTGTGTGATGAGAGGAGCAGAAGCAGGAGGAGGGGAGGTGTGTGATGAGAGGAGCAGGAGGAGGAGGGGAGGTGTGTGATGAGAGGAGCAGGAGGGGAGGTGTGTGATGAGAGGAGCAGGAGGAGGAGGAGGAGGGGAGGTGTGTGATGAGAGGAGCAGGAGGAGGAGGGGAGGTGTGTGATGAGAGGAGGAGGAGCAGGAGGAGGAGGGGAGGTGTGTGATGAGAGGAGCAGGAGGAGGAGGAGGGGAGGTGTGTGATGAGAGGAGCAGGAGGAGGAGGGGAGGTGTGTGAGGAGAGGAGCAGGAGGGGAGGTGTGTGATGAGAGGAGGAGGAGCAGGAGGAGGAGGGGAGGTGTGTGATGAGAGGAGCAGGAGGAGGAGGGGAGGTGTGTGATGAGAGGAGGAGGAGCAGGAGGAGGAGGGGAGGTGTGTGATGAGAGGAGCAGGAGGAGGAGGGGAGGTGTGTGAGGAGAGGAGCAGGAGGGGAGGTGTGTGATGAGAGGAGGAGGAGCAGGAGGAGGAGGGGAGGTGTGTGATGAGAGGAGCAGGAGGAGGAGGGGAGGTGTGTGATGAGAGGAGGAGGAGCAGGAGGAGGAGGGGAGGTGTGTGATGAGAGGAGCAGGAGGAGGAGGGGAGGTGTGTGATGAGAGGAGCAGGAGGAGGAGGGGAGATGTGAGATGAGAGGAGCAGGAGGAGGAGGGGAGGTGTGTGTTGAGAGGAGCAGGAGGGGAGGTGTGTGATGAGAGGAGCAGGAGGAGGAGGGGAGGTGTGTGATGAGAGGAGGAGGAGCAGGAGGAGGAGGGGAGGTGTGTGATGAGAGGAGCAGGAGGAGGAGGGGAGGTGTGTGATGAGAGGAGCAGGAGGAGGAGGGGAGATGTGAGATGAGAGGAGCAGGAGGAGGAGGGGAGGTGTGTGATGAGAGGAGCAGGAGGGGAGGTGTGTGATGAGAGGAGGAGGAGCAGGAGGAGGAGGGGAGGTGTGTGATGAGAGGAGCAGGAGGAGGAGGGGAGGTGTGTGATGAGAGGAGCAGGAGGAGGGGAGGTGTGTGATGAGAGGAGCAGGAGGAGGAGGGGAGGTGTGTGATGAGAGGAGCAGGAGGAGGAGGGGAGGTGTGTGATGAGAGGAGGAGGAGGGGAGGTGTGTGATGAGAGGAGCAGGAGGAGGAGGGGAGGTGTGTGATGAGAGGAGCAGGAGGGGAGGTGTGTGATGAGAGGAGCAGGAGGAGGAGGGGAGGTGTGTGAGGAGAGGAGCAGGAGGGGAGGTGTGTGATGAGGTGTGTGAGGAGAGGAGCCAGCTCAGGCAAGCGCACCGCAGGGAATGCTGGGATACATCCAGTCACAGTGCCGACCCACCTCCTGATCTGCAGTGCTGTGTCATTCCTCCCAGGGTTCCAGAGACACACACACACACACACACACACACACACACACACACACACACACACACACACACACACACACACACACACACGGCTACAGTGCTGTGTCATTCCTCCCAGGGTTCCAGAGACACACACACACACACACACACACACACACACACACACACACACACACACACACACACACAGCTCCAGTGCTGTGTCATTCCTCCCAGGGTTCCAGAGACACACACACACACACACACACACACACACACACACACACACACACACACACACACACACACACACACACAGCTCCAGTGCTGTGTCATTCCTCCCAGGGTTCCAGAGACACACACACACACACACACACACACACACACACACACACACACACACACAGCTCCAGTGCTGTGTCATTCCTCCCAGGGTCCCTCTCTGTCTCTCTGTGTAACACTGATGAAAGCTAGCAACCAGCAAGGTGTAGGCTGAGTTTTTTTTAAATCTCTCTCTCTCTCTCTACTCTTTGTCTCTCTCTCTCTCTAACCCCCCTCTGTATCTCCTCTGGCAAAGCAAGGCGTAGGCATAGTTTTGTAATCTCTCTCTGTTTCTCTCTGTTCCTCAAAAGGTCGTCCTTTTGGTTTCTTCCCTCCATTTCTTTACACTTGCTTTTCTATCTCTCTCTCTCTCTCTCTCTCTCTCTCTCTCTCTCTCTCTCTCTCTCGATCTCTTTCTAGCCCCCTCTCTTTTTGCTCTCTATTTAACCCCTCTTTATCTTTTGTCCCTCTATGTCCCCTTCTTTCCTTCTCTGTCCCTCTCTGTCCCCCTCTTTCACTCTCTGTCCCTCTATGTCCCCCTCTCTCCCCCTCTGTCCCTCTCTGTCCCCCTCTTTCCCCCTCTGTCCCTCTATGTCCCCCTCTCTCCCCCTCTGTCCCTCTCTGTCCCCCTCTTTCCCCCTCTGTCCCTCTATGTCCCCCTCTCTCCCCCTCTGTCCCTCTCTGTCCCCCTCTCTCCCCCTCTGTCCCTCTCTGTCCCCCTCTTTCACTCTCTGTCCCCCTCTTTCCCACTCTTTCCCTCTCTGTCCCCCTCTTTCCCTCTCTGTCCCATTGTTCCTCTCTGTCCCCTTCTTTCTCTCTTTCTCTGGTGACTTGGCAAATGTATCTCTCTGCTGACTCATGAAATGTCTCTCTCCCCGGCCTCTGGCCTTCATGTGTACTTAGTACTGTTTGTTTTTTCCTTTTTTCTC
>NW_027666720.1:15000-17500 GCF_963457725.1 Sprattus sprattus | reverse complement strand
TTGTGTGTGTGTGTGTGTGTGCGTGTGTGATACACTGTGGCTCGTCTGCAGCATTGATGTCACCCAGGTCTAGACCTCGGAGCAGAATGTAATCAATATTCTATAACAATAATAAATATTGATCATTATCCCGGTCAGGTTCACGGTTAGGCTGGCTGGGTTATTAAACAGCAATAATAAATATTGAGTATGTTCCCGGTTAGGTTCATGGTTCGTGCCTGTAATAAATATTGAGTGGCTGGGTTAATTCTCCCTAATTCCCCTGTCTAGGGTCGTGCGGCGGAGTGGATTTGACCTTTGGCTCTTGGTTTCATTTGTGAGGTTCAGATCCGCATGACGCCACTCTTGTGCATGTAAACAAGTGAAAACGGCAGCTTAGAGCACACACACACACACACACACACACACACACACACACACACTGCAGCTTAGAGAGCACACACACACACAATAAATGCTTCCAAAAGCAGTGGAGAACCAAACTGAAAAGCATGCCTCTCTCCTTCAAACCATTCCAATTCCTCAAAGGTGATTACAGATTTTTCAGAAATGAACCAGCACCTGCATGCGCCGTGTGGTTGCGCTGCGTTCTGGCTGCAACAGTGCCACTGGAGCACACACACACACACACACACACATATACACATACACACACACACACACATACAAACATATACAGGTCCACTGGAGCTGATTGCAGACACTCTAGGCAACGGTTGTGATTCAACCAGGCGCACTGCAACACGTTTCAGAAGCGGCTCTCCGCTCGTCTGCGCCGAGTCTATATTAGACGGAAGCCACTTCTGGTAATATGTGAGGCTGTGTAACCTCATGAGGCACACTGAGAATCACAGTTTATGGCCAGAGATTTCAGTTTCAGTTTGTTTATTTGTTGAAGAGGGACAGTGTACATTAATAAACATTAAAATGTAAATGAACCCAATTTTAGCCAAAAGGCTAGTTTCCATTGGATGTCCCCCTGCCAGAGTGTTAATGGCTAAACAACTTAAAAAGGCATTAACATAGATATATACACATAAACATATATATATACAAACATAACAATCAATGGAAGGTCACCATGAAAGTCAGTCGCATGGTAGCCAGATGGTGTTGACAGGTGCCATGGCATTATTTGTCCTACATTCTATTTCTGATGTGTGGCGAAACATTGTATCCTGTATTGACTCAGGACACCTGGTACCATGTGGGTACAACTGATATTATGTACATAGGTGCTGTGTATATATATTTTTTTTGGGGGGGGGGGATTTACCCCTTGAGATGTCACATCTCGTTTTCGAGGGGGTACACTATATGATGCATGTCTTAATGACACAGAAAGACGTGGAAGGACCGGGATTCGAACCCACGACCTCAGCGCCAGGACAGTGCTAACCACTGAGCCACCGTGCTGCCATATCTTGTGTATAGTAGACTGGAGCGAGTACACGTGCTGTACACATGCTTCTGTGTGCAAAGTCAGGAAGTCCCAGGAGGCAGCAGTGGCCTGGTCTGACCCAACCTTGAGAACCCCTCAACAGGGGAGTCTGGAACATTCTAATAAAAGAATGCATTCATCAACAATGGAAGATTCTAAAATTCCACGTTATATCCGTTGCACCCAGGTATTCTTTAGAACGTTCATTCGACAGCATTCTCAACACACCATTGTGACGGTACCTGCTAAAGGATTCCATTAAAGATGGAAAGGGCATTCGCACAAACAGCTATATCCCCGCTGTCTTATACCAGGGCATTTGGCTGTGAAGGTGTCCGTATAATAAACGAGCTGGCCACCATCTCTGGTTTGTTGATTCTCCCAGAGATGCTAGGGGGACGTCCATAACCCGAGCCCAAGGTTATCTGAATCAGGACTGGGAGAACTCATATGAGAATAAATAAAAAGGAAAAACAGATTGTACACCAAACAAGGGATGCTGGCCAAGTCAAGCGATGTCTTTTTTAAAACGGCCTTCGTGTCTCTGGCTGGGGCAAATGACGGTTGTCTAATGGCTTTCTGCTGTTCAGGATGACACATGCCTTACGCACTGAGAGGCACCGGACAGCCAAACACACACACACACACACACACACACAAACACACACACACACACACACATACACACATACACACACAAACACACACAAGCACACACACACACACACTCACTCCCACACACACCTCTGAATTTTCATGTCACCTTTATTTGCGTGCTGTCCAGAGAAAATTTGTCAGGCAGGCGGCCGTGTGGATTAATGGATGTGTCAGTTGCTGTAAATGTCACTCAGTCTGATAATCCTGCCAGTCAGATGTGCCGTCCTGTGTGTGTGTGTGTAGTGTGTGTGTGTGTGTAATCGGTGTGTGTGTGTGTGTGTGTGTGTGTGTGTGTGTGTGCTGTGTGCAGCTGGGTTAGGGCAGAACTGTTTCTCCAATTTGGGAAATAATAAAGAAAAACCCCTCCCCTGCAATAAACTGCTTTAAAAGTACTAAAATAAA
>NW_027666720.1:2500-7500 GCF_963457725.1 Sprattus sprattus | reverse complement strand
CCCTCTTTACTACTGGAGCCAGGTTACCATGGAAACATATGCCTCCTGTCAACCTGTCGGCGTGGATACCGCCATGCAAGAAGACGGGCTTTACCAGTGGGTTGAGCCTTCCATGGAATGATTCCCACACCACAGAATAATGAACAGCATTTGAATAATGCTCCTGATGTAAGGGGGGGTAATGCCACCCCCCCCACCCAAACCCCAGGAGGGGTACTAATGCCCCCCAACCACCCCCACCCAAACCCCACTAAGGGGTACTAATGCCCCCCAACCACCCCCACCCAAACCCCACTAAGGGGTGCTAATGCCCCCCACCCACCCACACCCAAACTCCAGTAAGGGGTTGTAACCAAAACATTTGGTGGCCTTAATGGCCTCGGGTCGCTCCTTCTCGATCATGGGCTGCTTGAATTGAAAGACATTCTAGTCGAGATCTGAGTCCCATCCACTCCAGACACAGGATCTTGGGAGAGAGAGCCTCCTGTGAAATGTGTCCTCCTCTCTCTGCTGTGTCTTGCTTGGTCCTGGGAGAAGATTATTCTCCCCACTTATGTGCTGCGTCTCAACACACTCTTAACACACTCTTAACACACTCTTAACACACTCTTAACACACTCTCATGTGCTGCGGCTTAACACACTCTCTCTGCTGTGTCTTGCTTGGTCCTGGGAGAAGATTATCTCCCCCACCCCACCCTCACCCCTCTGGGCACAGGTCACTGACTGGCACCCACCCATGTAGCCTGTCTCTCTCCCCCTCTCTGTTTCTGTATTTCTGCCGCTCTCTGTCTGTTACTTTCTCTCTCTCTCTCTCTCTCTCTTTCTCTCTCTCTCCTCTCCTCTCGCACTCCATTTCTTTCTGTACCTTTCTCTCTCTCTCTCTCTCTCCCTCTCTCTCTCTCTTTGGGTTTTACTTCTGAACTTTGAATTCTGCACTTCTGATTGCTCTGGTATTTGGTTGCCAGAAACAGCAAGTTTGTGTGTGTGTGTGTGTGTGTGTGTGTGTGTGTGTGTGTGTGTGTGTGTGTTTGTGTGTGTGTGTGTGTGTGTGTGTGTGTGTGTGTGTGTGTGTGTGTGTGTGTGTGTGTGTGTGTGTGTGTGTGTGTGTGTGTGTGTGTGTGTGTGTGTGTGTGTGTGTGTGTGTGTGTGTGTGTGTGTGTGTGTGTGTGTGTGTGTAGGAATGGCATAAGGCCACTGATCGGACTTATCAAAAAATAAAAAATACCTTCCAAAAATCTCTTTTATGAGACCACAGAACTCGGCCAACACAGCTGCTTCAGATTTCCGCAAAGTCTTTGAACTTCTGCTCTTTCTCTCTCTCTCTCTCTTTTGCCTTCTCCCCTCTCTCTTTCTCTCTCTTTCGCTCTGCCCCCATCCTTAACTCTCTGTTTTCTGATGTTTCTCCCTTAATTTCTTTCCATCGCTTTCTCTCTCTCTCTCTGTTCTCTTCTCTCTCTCTCTCTCTGTCTCTCTCTCTCTGTTCTCTTCTCACTTTCTCTCGCTTTCTCTCACTCTCCCCATCGGAAGTTGGGGCAAACCATGGGCTTGTGCTCAAGAAGCACATTCAATAATTTGATTTGCCTTTAGACTTATTGCCCTATTGAAAAAGTCCAAAAGACAAATAATCTAAGAAATAGTATCACTCTTTCTGCATCACATTTGCAGGGTAACGTATTTTTTATGGATTCGTAATGGTTTCCAACTACCTTTCACATAAAATATGAATTTAATGTATATATATATTTCAGCTATTATGGATTTGTAATGGTTTCCAACTACCTTTCACATAAAATATGCAATGCAATGCAATGTATATATATATATTTCAGGTATTGATGTCCTTCAGAATATTTTTCAGGTTTTGCCCTTCAGGCAACTCCCCTAATGGCCTATGTCTCTCGTTCTCTCTCTCTCTCTCTCTCTCTCTCTCTCTCTCTCTCTCTCTCTCTCTCTCTCTCCTAATGGCCTATGTCATATAATGATATATGATATATTACATGATATATGAACACTGACAATTTGAGGGTCGATCCCACGACCATCTCCGGTTAAATGACATCATTGTCATTGAGGTTGCTACGGTTACGTATGATGTACGGTTGGATGTGGAGAACAGAGGAACAGTAGTTAGGGCCTGGCTGATATGCTGTTGGATGCAGTAAACCACATTAGGTGCAGTAAACTGCATGAGGTGTAGTAAACGTCATCGGAGCTCTAGGGGCTGTATGTGACAGGTCACCTTCTCCTTCAGCTGACAGTGTAACGGTGCAGATCCATTCAAGCGATCTGAGCGACGCGATCAAATTCCATTGCTTTGAGTGGGCGTGGTGTAGCGTGTGGAAATAGACTGGACTAGTGATTTTTCAAACCGTCAAAGACGAGAAAAATCGCTCCTCATTTGCATAAGTTTGAGCATGTTCGAATTTTCATCAGGCGCGTCGCTCAGATCGCTGGTCTACGTCACAATGGAGCTGGCTCCCGTTGAAATGCATGGAGTCGCCCAGATCGCGTCGCCCAGATCGCTTGTATGGATCTGCACCGTAAGTGTGTGTGTGTGTGTGTGTGTGTGTGTGTGACAGGTCACCTTCTCCTTCAGCTGACAGTGTTAGATGGACCCTCTGCCAGAGAGTCTCGCAGCCGGTGGGGGGGTTCCTATATATACCCACAGTTCACACAGGGGGGGTCCAACCTTTGGAGACTGCATGGGGGGATGCCTTGTTGGGGGGGGGGGGGGGGGAGGGTGTATGACCGCTGTGAGTGTGAGATGTAGATAGAGAGTGAGGATTAGGCCAGTGTGGTGTGGTGTGGCGTGGTGTGGTTGTGTGTTGGGTTGTCACTGGCCCTTGTTGACACTGTGAATGGGAGATTAATGTTGGGTTTGGGGGGCAAGATGTGTGTATGTGTGTGTGTGTGTGTGTGTGAGTGTCCATCCACACACACACACACACACACCATTCCTACATCCATCTACACACATCGTTCCTCTGCAAGTCAGCCCTGCAGTGAGCTTCCTTACTGATGCTGTGTGTGTGTGTGTGTGTGTGTGTGTGTGTTTGTGTGTTTGTGTGTGTGTGTGTGTGTGTGTGTGTGTGTGTGTGTGTGTGTGTGTGTGTGTGTGTGTGTGTGTACTCCTAGCCATAACTAACTTTTTTTTTCATCGTGACCAAAAATAAAAGGCTGTTTTGCTTCTAATGGTTAAAACAAAAAAAGGCAGTTTAACCAGCCGACAAACGCCAGCAAACGATACTCTCACAAAAATAGATTTATTTTTCCTTCCACACCTCCCACTCCTCCCTCTGTTTCTCCATTCATCCTCCTCTATCCTCTCTTCTCTCTGTTTCTCCATTCATCCTCCTCTATCCTCTCTTCTCTCTGTTTCTCCATTCATCCTCCTCTATCCTCTCTTCTCTCTGTTTCTCCATTCATCCTCCTCTATCCTCTCTTCTCTCAGTTATTTCCCCTTCTGCCCCCCTTCCCTCCCGTGAGGCGCTTCCTTCGCAGTCAATGAGCGCGTTTCATCACAACCACACACACACACACACACACACACGCACACACAAACACACACACACACAGAACCATACCTTTGTACCTTTGGAAAGGAGATGAAGAGTGACGCATGCATTGACATCGATCAGACCACACAGCAGTTTCCCGCCACCAAACACACACAGACACACACACACACACACACACACACACACACACACACACACACACACACACACACACAATCCACTTAAGGCCTATTGCTTAGCAATACGTTTCTTCACATTCCGCCCTGGAGCCATGCAGACACATAAACACACACACACACACACACACAAACACACACTGACATTACATGTACATGCATACACACACACACACACACACATATGCACACACCACACACTCTTACACACAGGGGTTAAAGTTGGCCGGAACGCTCCGGTACTCAGTACCGGCACCTCAGATAAATTAATAAATAAATAAATTCTTAAAAAAAAAAAAAAAAAATGAATGTTAAGGCCAGTCCACACCAAAGATCTCTCTCGATCAAATCAAAACGTAATATCATCCCCTAGCCCCGCCTTGTCCATCCCTGACAAACATGCTTCGCGCGAACAGTTAACCTGTCAGTTCAGTTGAGAGCGCGACGCTTTGCGGTAAGTGTTTAGACTGTTCCAGTCAGAGCGAGTGCATGTTGGAGTCCAAGGTGAAGTAGTAAGCTAAAGTCTAACGTCTATATTTTAAATAGGGCAACAAACACAACTTAAAGAAAGAACCAGGCTTTTAGTTATTCGTTTTCTATCACTCTGGCCCTGACTGAGAATGATGAACATTAATAATGGTTAACTGCAACTAGTTGGTTATTGGCTAGCACATCAGCTTGTCAGATAGACACAAAATTTGAGTACCGGTACTTGTTTCCTAATTGGAAAACACGTTGGTAATGTTATGTCTTCATAATTTCCTTCTTAAAGATGAAGGAGGATCGAAATAAGAGAGGGTGTAAACGAAAAATAACTGATTATTTCCAAGGGTAAGAATTTGTCTGGAAATGGTGCCTAAACAGTCATTCTTTTTAGATTTTCTTTTAAAATCAAGCAATTGATAGTCTAAGAAGTCTACCAAGCATTGTTGCTATGTCATGTTTTGATAATTCATTTAACAGTAAAATATTTTTAATTTAATAACTGAAGTCTGCAGTGTTGTTTATTAATGTGTGTGAGTGGACAGTCCAGGCCATGGAACTAAGTAGGCACTGTGTAATTTGCGCTGTGATTACTGTGTAAGAATGGCTAAGATTTGGCCTGATGCAGAACAGATTTCGTTATCCATTTTCGCTGTTGCAGTCATCAAGGCTGATTTAAGTGTCATTTTCCAAATTCCTTATCTTCACCGTGATTAGGGGAATGAAAGCAGCCCAGGTCATAGCCCAGAGCAGCATCAAGAGTAGCAGCCCAGCTCAGCCCAGCATCAGCACCACTGTACAGCACAGCAGCAACCCAGCGG
>NW_027666721.1:10000-12500 GCF_963457725.1 Sprattus sprattus | reverse complement strand
AGGAGGAGAGGGGGATGAAGAAGGAGAGAGAGAAGAAGGAGAGAGAGAGAGACAGATGAGGGATAGAACAGAGGTAAGTGAGAGGGAAAAAGAGCAAGAATAAGAAGTTGGAGAGAACCAAAGAAGGAGAAAGACGAGAACTTAGGGTGAGGGAAAGAATCTGAAAAAGAGAGAGACAGAGAGAGAGAGAGAAAGAGAGAGAGAGACAGATAGAAAATCTGAAAGAAAAAGAGAGACAGAGAGAGAGAATCTGAAAGAGGGAGAGAAAGGTGTGTGTGTGTGTGTGTGTGTGTGTGTGTGTGTGTGTGTGTGTGTGTGTGTGTGTGTGTGTGTGTGTGTGTGTGTGTGTGAGAGAGAAAGGTACTGTAATGGGTTGTGTTCATTAAAAGTAGTAAATCTGATTGGAGCCCTGGCTTGGCTAAAAAAAAAAGCACATGAATGACCTTAAGCTTGACACACAACACACACACTCACACACACACACACACACACACACACACACACACACTCACACACACATACAGAGACACACACACACAAACTCACACACACACTCACACACTCACACACACACTCACACACTCACACACACACACACTCACACACACACACACACAGGGTCTTTGATGTTTAAGGAATGGCACAGACGCAGCAGGAGGAAACACATTTCAGACCCACCCCCCCAGCCCCCCCGCTCCCCCAAACTGCACTTTGGGGGGCCCGCCCACCCCCCTGTCAAAAACCAGCAGTAGAGATGAAGACAGAGTGGGAGGGGGAGAGGGATGGAGGGAGAGAGAGAGAGAGAGAGAGAGAGGCCTCAGAGCTATGCAGCTGCAGCAGCCCAACCAGCAGGCCTAACCACTAACAAACCCACAGAACTGGAGGAAATTAAAAATATACTTCACCTGCTGTGCAGCAAACTTCTGGGTGGCAAGTAATGCACATCCCCCCCCCCCCTTCTAATTACTTCTTTAATCTGTCCCATTGAATTTGTCCATTTTGTAAAAGTATGAATTCATTTAATGTTAGTTGTTGGAACATACAAGGACTCTACTCCTCTACGTTCGGTATTAAGAGTACTCAACCTGAGTTTTTGAAATATATTGAAAATGTGGATATTCTTATCCTTACTGAAACATGGTGTTGCACAGAGACACCCACACACTGTCCCAAGGGATACAATGAAATTGTAATCCCCTCACTCAAACTCAATGGCATACGTCATGGCAGAAACTCTGGAGGAATTTTGGTGTGGTACAAGGAAAACCTTACTAACCACCTTTCCATCATCCAAATAGGGAAATCACATTGTTGGCTAAAATTAAAAAAGAGCACTGGCATATCAACAAATGATTTATACATATGTGCCATATACATCCCACCAATAGAATCTCCCTACTTTGAGGAGGAATACATGAGCAACCTCTACACAGACATCAGCCATTTCCAGGCCCAGGGAAATGTGATGATATGTGGGGACCTAAATGCTAGGACTGGGTGCGAAGAAGATCATATAGACCCTCACGGTAACAACCATGTGTTTGGTCAAAACAACCTCTACCTTACACCAAACCTCCCCCAGAGAAACAGCCTTGACCGTACAGTAAATAAAAATGGCAAAGAGTTAGTGCACCTCTGTCGAGCCTTAGGTTTGTATATGCTTAATGGCAGGATCAGAGGGGACTCTTTAGGGAGGTTCACGTATTGTTCAGCTCTTGGAGCTAGTGTAGTTGACTATGCAATTACTGACATGGACCCCAACTCCTTCAGAGCATTCACTGTCAGGCGGCAATCTCCACTATCAGATCATAACCAAACTAATATCTTTCTCAAAATCACACAGCAGCTCAAAACAGAATCCAGCAAGCTATTCCGTCTCAAAGGGACATATAGATGGACTCAAGACAGCCCAGAAAACTTTTTAAATGCCCTAAATTCCTCCAAATTAAAACAATGCATTGCATACTACAACTCAAAGTGTTTTGAGATTAGCAAAACTGGTATTAATGAAGCCACAAATGAACTAAACAAAATATTTCTGAAGGCAGCGAATGCAGCAGGCATGCAGAAGCCTAACAGAAATCGAGCAAAGAACAAAACTGAGGAAAAATGGTTTGACAAAGAGTGTAAACAACTCAGGACTGAAGTGAGACATATTTCCAACCAAAAGCATCACCAGCCCGAAAATACAAATATTAGAAAAAACTACCATGAAACTCTCAAACACTATAAAAGGCTGCTGAGAAAGAAAAAACAAAACCAAACCAACAAAACCCTCAACAAAATTGAAGAATCTATAGAAAATAATCAATTTTGGGAGATGTGGAAAGGTCTGAATAAAGCAAAACCACAAAATCTACCGATTCAAAATGGTGATGTCTGGAAAAAACACTTTGAAAATTTGTATACAGACATCCAACCTCAAGATCTAAATTCTAATTACGAAAAAACCATGGAAAAATTACAATCGCTTGAAAAGACAATTAAAGACAACCAAAAC